>NW_019154105.1:31227869-31488243 GCF_002288905.1 Enhydra lutris kenyoni
AGAAAGAAAGAAAGAAAGAAAGAAAGAAAGAAAGAAAGAAAGAAAGAAAGAAAAAGAGAGGGAGGGAGGGAGAGGGAGGGAGGGAGAAAGGGAGGAAGGAAGGGAGCGAGAAAGGGAGAGAGAGAAAAAGATAGAGGGAGAGAGGAAGAAAGGAGGAAAGAGAGAGAGAAGGAGGGAGGGAGAGAGGGAGAGAGGGAAGGAAGGAAGGAAGGAAGGAAAAGAAAAGGAAGGAAGAGAAGAAAAGGCAAAATATGTTCTATTCCCTTCAAACTTGCCATTTCTTTCAAGTTTCACTCTTACTTTCAGTATCTCGACTGCCATCTTTTCCCTCTTAGAGAAACTAATAAAAACAATGGTTTTAGCTATCCAACTATTCTTTCTCGTAAGACTTTAACTCACATAAAATATGCTTTTTATAAATGATTTTAAAGGTCAGAATTTAAGGCCAAAGAAAATATATTTAGAAGAAAACAGACATTTGATTATTATCCCCTCATAACTTTTATACAATTGCTAAGACAGTTTAATGTAAGTGTGGCATGTAGACACTCAGATTTTTATCTTCCTAGTATTCTGCAACTGGGTAAAGGGCAGATCATGGTAATTAGCCTTTCAAGCAGATATGTTTACCAACTCAACCAGGTTGTAGAATTAATTGTATACATTTTGCTATAATCCCTGTAGTGGGTAACATGGTTTAGTATATGTAATAGACAAGTAGTGGTAACCATGATGGTAAGCAGCAAGATGAAATTATCTCAAAGTGCAACAAATAAAATCTTGAATAAATAATAGCTATTGTCCATAAAATTGCTCAATGTTGCAAAAGGTCACAAAAGGAATCAGGAGGGATGTTTATAGAAGAGACACTTAAAATTTATGATAATCTAGCTGTCCTATACTTTATTTTCTAATGTAGCAACTTGAGATATTGTCATATCTAAGAGCTTATTTAATGTGTGTGATTTCCTTTTCTAGAATAAGTTTAGCTTTCAAAAAGAGTTTATTGACTACCTTAAATGGAAGACATTATCATTAGCAATAAATACAGAGTTATGAAAATAAGTACAGTAAAAGTTAAGCAATGGTATTAATTTTTCCACTTTATTTATATAAGTCAAGTTCCATCACTGATAATTACACTATTATTTTCCATTGACTTCATGTTGTAAAATTTGAGATACGTTTATACCATCCTTGATTCTTAATTATAAACCACTAGATAATCCTAATCAAGTTTCTCAGTGAGCAACCCTTGGAAGCACTTCTGAAACTTGCTTTGTTGAAACTAGGTACTTACCATTAACCATGATATGGCCATTTCTTCTTCAGTAAAGTGGTAACAGTGGTTCCCTAATGATATGCTATAGACTAAATGTTGTGTCTCCCTTTCAATTTGTATATTAAAGCTCTAATCCTCATTGTGGGCATATTAGGAGACAGGGCCAGAAAGTCCTTTTGGAGATAATTAGGCTTAGATAAGGGCAGGAGCGTGAAGTCCCCACGATGGGATTAATACATTTATAGGAAGAAATACTAAAGATCTCCTGTTGTCTTTTTTCTTTTGTTTTGCGTTTTTTGTTTTGTTTTGTTTTGAAGTATAGTCCGCAGATGGGAGACTGTCAGCCAAAACAGCTACCTTTTATTTTTCTCAATGGATCTCCTTCATTTTATTTAAGATTTATTTAGGCAAATGTATATCTGCCTCAAATAAACAGATCAATTTTTAGTAATTAGAGGTGTACATTATTCCCACCCACACTAAAGCTGCTATTTGAAACTCTATTCTATTCCCCAGAGAATGGACATATTTTTCAATGGAAATCTTTATAAAAGTATCTATGCATCTGAAGCACATATCTTTTATCTGAGGAAAATTTGAAGATATAACAATTATCTTTATCTTTTTTAGGTGTGTATAGAAGAAATGCAAACAATAATTCTCAACTAATACTCTGTATCATTCATTTACTGAAAATTACATATTAAATGCTTGCTATGTGTCAGGAACTGTACTATAGGCAGAGGTTAGACAACTGATAAACAATATTAAACTTAAGAGGTATTTTACAATGCAGAATGATAAAAGGATTCAACTGTTACTTGTGGAAAATAGAATGTCTCATTTTTGCCTCATCTAAAGAGCCCATGTGTTATCTTTAAAAATAAACAAATAAGGGGCACCTGGGTGGCTCAGTGGTTAAAGCCTCTGCCTTCGGCTCGGGTCATGATCCCAGGGTCCTGGGATCAAGCCTCACATTGGGCTCTCTGCTCAGCGGGGAGCCTGCCTCCTCCTCCACTCTCTCTCTGCCTGCCTCTCTGCCTACTTGTGATCTGTCTGTCAAATAAATAAAAATCTTTAAAAAAAAAATAAATAAACAAATAAAATGCATCAAAGGCAAAATCCCTCACTCAGTACCACTAACACCAGAGAAAAAGTTAAGGAAAAAGAAGTAGCTAAAAGAAATGGAACATAAAGTAAAGCAAGATCTTTGGAAAATTCAGTTCACAAGAAGTTTTCATGGTATGTAATTTATTCATGGCTCCTACTGGATTAGTTAATAGCATCTGCCTATTTTCTTGGTTGTGGTAGTCACTCCTAAAATGTCTCAGCTCATATCCCCAAACAGAAGGCCTTGCTGAATAACTACAAAGTTATCCCTCTAAAACAACATTCTGCACACCAAAAGGCTATTGAACAGGCAGGCAGATGTGTCTGAGGCCAGCAGACTTCAGGGATTGCTTTTCTACAACTGGGCTCTCAGGATTCATTGCAGTGTTCCTCATCTACTCAAAGTCCTTCATTTTATGCCTTTGTTTATTTAGAATATATGTGAAAATGGAAAGCCAGAACAATTATGTGATTATATAGAGAACAAGACCACAATGTATAATAGGAGAGAGTGAGCATCCACTTACATTTTGTGAATTTATTATATATCATTAAGTGACAGACTATTAAAATAGTCTATACTATAATGACGCTGAGGTACTCTGGAAACATTATACCTATACTTCCTATATGAATAACTTATTTGTATAACATTTGTGAAGGTGTTCCAGGGTCATGATTTTATTTAGTCCTTGCAGCAACGCAAGTTAAGTTCTTAACTTGCATGAAGAAGTATTTTTATTCCTAATTTTTAGCAGAGATAATAAAATCTCTATTAATATACTTAATTGGTAGGCTGGGAGCCCTTATGGAACCCAACTTGCTTAAATTCAATTCAGTCTAGTCTTTTATTACATTACAAGTCTTTTTGCAGCACGATGCCAAGTAACTGAGAAGTCTGTCATTAACTAACTGATCTCAGGTATGTCAATTGTGTCCAGAACTAGCAGCACTGCTTGGGTAGGAAGTGGGAGCCCTATATTTAAAGTAGTAGAAAGCCATCTGACACAATCTTGAAGATTTCATTTAAAATGAACAGACATCCTTTAGACCACATGATGCCTACAGGAACCTTGTCCTAGATCACTCAATGAGGGTTCTGAGCAAAATGTCTTCATTCAGCCCAAATGAAAATCATCCTTAGAACTGGTTTTTGAATATAATTAGCAAAGATAAATCACTCAAAGCAGAAGAAAGTTAGCTGTGCGCAGAATATTTAGGAGACTTGCAGGGATAGATGGGCCAACTCAAGTATAGGCCTTCAGAGATGGTTATAGTCTTAGGAGTCTAATACTCAGGATTATATTAGAAAGTAGAGCCTGGGGAGAGCTGAGACTTCTATCAAATTAAAAAATATATATATTTCCTTAGTAACTACCAGGCAATAGGAGTTGATTTCTTTGCCTTTAAGTCAATTCAGAAAAAATGTACAATTAATAAAATGTTGATACCTATTAGAGGAAACCACCTCCAAAATATATAGTGACTCAATTATGATGGAAATTTAATTTTTGCTCACACTAATAATCCAAAAAGGGGTTCTTGGCTAACATTCTTTCTACCTAGTAATTTGGGCTCCTTCCATTTAAAAGTTCTGTCATCCTCAAGGCTCCCACCATTGTTTGCATTTAGCCAGTGAAGAGGAAAGAGAGTAAAGAGAAGCCACATTAGTTTCACAAAAGGCTTGAGCTTTTTCTTTACTCATATGTAAACATTTCTTCTACTCATAATATTTTAGTTGGAAGCTAATAACATGGCCACACTTCACAGTAAATGAGTTTGGGAAGTACTACCTGTGTCCCCAGTGAAAAACAAAGAAGAATGTGGTTTTGGGTAAATATGTAGAAAGTTTTGCCAAAGTATCTTTTCAACCTTTACATATATGGATGGTTAGTGAGCTCTACAATTTGTAGTAGCAATGACAAAAGGCTGGAATACGTCTAAAACAAAGGATACCCCGAGGGGTTGAAGTGTAATATAGTAAGTACCAACCATTCCACAGAGTTAAGCAGAGCCAATGCCTAAAAAACAGCCATAGTCTGAACTTTTAAAATTCTAATATATGAATATTTGTCCTTGTTCCTTTGTATGCTGTTTCAACATCTATAGATAGGAACATTTTTGGATAAACTTCCTCAGTCACATAGATGATGCCTTTCTCTAATTTGATATAAGGAATAAAGACATCATAGCTTGAAAACTGGGGAAGACATATGTCTAGATATAACTACAACTCTGCAGTTTTCCAGAATTAATAGACCGACACTGATGTCATAATTTGTCATGAGTCAAAAAGAAAGTTAAAATTTAAATGAGACCCACCAAGGACACACATCTCTAAATGACAAGCAAGGTAGTGAGGTAGAGAAGGAAAGCTATATTTGCAGGATGGTTCCTCTTGTCTTTAATAATTCTACAGCCACTGAGGTCGATATGTCTGGAGAGAGCTAAATGCGAGGTTGTTAAAGTCAGTATGATTAAATCTATGTAAAATTACAACTTTGAAGTAAATTTGAGTTGCAATTGACATTCTCAAGACATCAGCAAGCATCTGAAGGTCAATAACATTTCCCAAAATTCTGCAAGCCAGCTGATCTTGATCTTTACAAGGGCTTCAAAGCTGGAAAAGGCAACAGTACCAGTATCATAAAATTTCCATAATCCAGGGGGAGCCTTGTGTAGTATAAGCAGAGAATGGAGAATCAGAGTTAGAGCCAGGTGAGGATGCCAGGTTCACACTGCAAGTACACACAGGGTTTTGAATCAATCTCTAGAGCGTACATCTCTCCAGCCAGGAAGGCTAGCCTAATACAGCCAGAGAAAACCCCAATCCCAAGTTTAGAAATCTCACCTTCAACATAGAAAAGGGTAATAAAGAGGCTGAGTCAGTAACAAAACCAAGTCCTTTATTTGTACTGCTTCCTTTTTGATAGAATTTGTACTGCTTCCTTTTTGATAGAATTAAGACTATGATAAACAAGATTAAGTTGTTTTCAATTTAATACTCCCCTACTCTGTCCTCAAATACAAAGAATACATTTTATAATGCGATACAAAAGTAAGACATTTTATGTCTGTTGCAGGGTTACAGATAATATACCTGGGGTGGTGGGGAGAGGTGAATGGACAATATCATATCATTCCTGGAAACAGAGACACCTTAAGGTGTTCTCTTAGAACCACTTGAGATAGATTCAAGAGTTAAGTTCACCAACGGGAATTATGCTTCTCAGATTTATCTCACCTTAATTTCTGTGTGGACTTTTCTAGCCAGGTTTAGAGAAATTGGACTTTTGCATAGGTTGCCCTCAGGTTACATATGAGGAAGGTCTTCCTCTTATAAATATATAAAACGAATGAACTGGAGCACAAAGAAACCTCAGTAAATTGGCTCAAAAACAGTTACATCATTTGAACCTAGATCATTCCATTCTAAAATCCTCAAAAGAATAAAAGAGGCAAAGTATCAATCTAATAAACCTGGATTTAACAACACAATTGAATGATTTTCCTCATTAAAAAGAAAAACTCAAATATTCTGATTTCTGTGAAAATATTTCTATCATTTCTCTCTAATTGTTATTTTTACTTTCCTGGAAATCTCACATGGAAAGCATTTAAATGAAAAGTCCCAAGATTTTGACATTACAGAATCATAATATTTAAATAAAATTCACTCCTGCAAAACAATTGAGATGTTTACATTCTTTAGTAAACAGTGAGCTTAAGGTTTTAAAATGTCAAGTTTTCATTCTTTATGTTTTAGGGCATTAACTTTATACAGAACTGTGTTGTGTGAGTTTGACAGACATCCCTGATAACTGAATAGTGGACAATATCTTCATCCTTTCTGTTCACATTGCATTAAATAAATATTATAATGTTTTAATCTACTGTACTTTTTATAGCATTAATTCTAGATCAAAGAAATAAAAATATTACTTTTTAAAATAAGTAATTAATTTTTAATAAGTAAATAAATAGCCTAAGGCTACTTGAAAGGGAAGTATAAATGATTCAAATATAAGTAAGGAGAATTTGTTAACTAAAATATAAATTCAAGATGGTAAAATAGCACACCATATCATAAGCATCTATATGTAAATAGATAAAAAATACAAAATAGCAATATGTTAAAAACTTGGTTTAAATAGAAATTAAAAACAAAAAAAACTTGGTTTTAAATTTTAAGTCAATTTCCACTTGGAATAAATAGCACTTTATTGTAGAAGAATAAACTCTTGACTCCTTAGAGATATTTTTATTATGTGATAAAAAACATCAGTGCTTAAATAAAAAGCTTGCATTAATACTGTAACATTTTTCTTCTTGACTTTCAACTCATTGGAGCATAAATATCCTCTTGGCTGTATAATTGGGTTTCTGTATGAAAAACAAAGTTTTTGAACTGGCACTAGAGTACAAATTTAATTAAAGACACAATTCCTGTAACGATCAGAACATCTGTGCCATGGCCAAATAGTTCTTACTGCTTACATTTCTGAGACCTTTATTTGAGAATCTATATAAGCTTCATTTAGCTCATGATATTGGACAGCTATTTGCAATTTTGAAATCTAGTGAAGCAATTTGGTGACTACATAGAATTCATGTAAAATTAATTATAACAAGTAACTAGAAATTTTAAAAGTCTATTTTAAACAAATTATAGATAATAAAAATAAAATTCAAAACAGAAACTTTTGTTAAAGTAACCTTATTTGGAGAAGCTGTACATATTTAAAAATCAATTTCCCATAAAACTATTGTTAGAGAACCATAAAAGTTTGTATTAAGATTATCTTCTCTTTCTTTCACTTTTATAATAAGAGAGGGGGAGAGAGAAAAAAGAGGTGTTAACATGTCAATACAGACATGAACATATTTTTAATAAATGGAAAATATTCCTATATCCCACAAAAATCAAATAATGGTTTAACTGGGAGAAAAACAGAATGTAAGATTTTTGTTTTGGAGGGGAAAAAGGTGTGTTTAGAGGTGAGAAAGTCACCAAACTTCTGAGGACATAAATTAGCTATAGAACCAGTTATTTTCTTATACAGTATGTATTTTGAAATTTTTACAATGTCTATAAATTGTTTTCAGTTTTAAAATGATATTTTCAATGTAGTAGATGAGAGCAGACATCTTTAGAAAAAACATACCCTAAAAAGGCAGTCATTAAATGAGTAACTGAGAAAGTGTAAGAACACATAAGCATGAACATGTCTATCAACAAAGCTGAAGCCATAACACAAACAAATGGAGTGTAAAAAATTTGGCCATGCCCAAACACAGTTGTCTTCATACTAACTATAGAAGAGGGAACCAAGCAGAAAAAATATTTATCTATCCAGCACTACAACTCATAGAGACACTATAGAAAAGAATTCAATAAACAACCTGAAATAAAAGACTTTGAAAACCAAAACCTACTTTTGAAAATACTGCATTATGTGTCTTTTTTTTTTCCTCCCTCATAATTCCATGAGGGCAGGAATTTCTAACCGTTTTCTTCTTTGCCATATCCTTAGCCCAGAAAAGAGTGCTGGTACTAAGGAGATGTTCAGTAAATATCCAAAAGAATGAATGAATCAATGAAATTGAATATATATTTGGCTCATGAAAAGTTCATTTGCCCTTACTATGACCAGGATGAAATATTTCTCTTGACATGCTATCTGCTCCTGATCTGATGCCGTGCCCAAATAACTTTCCATTAGTGAGCCATTCTCCCAAGCAAAAGTGGTATATAGGGTCCCTAGAAAGTTACACCCTCCTTCACAAGTTATATATTTGTCATTTTATTCAGTTATTCAGTAATTCAAAATATGTCCTTTTCTGAAGCATCCCTGGTGTTGGTATTTGACCACTCCTTGCACATCAGCAAAGCCAAGATTTCTAAGCCAGAATCTCATTGAGGATGAAGAGCTATGGTAATCAGAGACTTAAAAGAGCTCATGTGAGCTGAATATTGTGGAAAACAGTAGAATTTTTTAATTTCACATTTTGCATCCAAATAAAATACTGTAAGTATACTATAAGTACTATAAATAGGCAATGGTCTTTCAAGTCCTCAAATACATCAGGCTTATCGTGCCTCAAAGTTTTGCATTGACTGTTTCCACTGCCTGGAATATTTTCCTTTGCCACCAGGATTTCAATATCTCACTCTTCTGCTTCCCAAATGACAATTCTCTTAAGTCTTGTTCCAATTTCACCTGGTCATTGAAGATTTCCCTTGAAGGCCTCCTTATAAAAGAAACACCACACACACATTCCCTCTCCCAACTTGCTCTGCCATGTTTTCCTCCATAGGTCTAATCACTAAATAATAGACTTCACATGTTAATGATTTTTTTTTTTTTTTAATTTTCTACCTCTCCCACTAGAATGTGGTTTTCATGAGGGCTAGGATTTTTGTCTACCTTGCATTTTGCTATATCCCTAGTATCTAGATCAATACCTAGCAACAGACCAAGCACCCAGCAATATTATTGAATGACTGAATGAATAAATGGAGAGTTGTCCCTTAAGATCCTGATTGCTCCCAAACGCAATAACTGAATCCCTTGTCTAGATCTGTAATGGCAAGACTACAGATGGATCTAAAGTTACTACCACTTTGTGAAGCATCTCTGGGATGCCAGCTCTCTTCCTTATATGAATGTTTCTCAGTTTCTTAACTATGTCAAATTATATGGTACTTACCTAGTTCCTCTATGTTTAAGTTGCTTTTGAAATGTTAGTTTGCTGTTAGTCTTGATAAATAATGAGAATGTGTGTACATTTCTTAATGCTTGTGAGTACCTATTTCCATATTTGTAAAATCTGATATAGGAAGTGTTTTTGAGGCTCAAGTAATGTAGACAAAAATATATCACACTTATCATTAAAATGTATCATTTGATATGACTATTTTAACACATTTATTGGAGCAGGTTTTCATAAATTCTATTAAAAAAGTTCTCACATGCAATCATCCAATAAGTATTTATTGCACACATACCTCCTATATTTCAAAGTATCCTAGGGATAGAGCACTGAAGAAAATTAATATCCCATGCCCTTTTAAGATTTGCATTCTAATGTGTCTATATGGGAAATGGGGAGACAATGAGACAACATCTACCATAAGTATTGTTTCCTATTGCTGCTGCTATAAAAAATTATCATAAATTTGGTGGCTTAAAGCAACACAAATGTAATATCTTATAGTTTTTTAAGTTAAAATTTCAACACTGATTTCACTGACTAAGTAAGATCAAGGTATTGGTAAAGTTGCATTCCTTTCTGGATGTTCTATGAATCAGTTTCCTTACCTTTCTCTGCTTGTAGAAACTTCTCATATGGCCCCTTTCCTCCATCTTCAAAGACAACAATGTTGCACCCCTGAACCCCTCTGATCATCTTTCTGTAGTCATATATCCTTCTCACTACACAAAGAAAAGTTTTCTCTGCTTTTAAGGACTCATGGTGTTAGATTGGGTTTACTCAAATGATCCAACATAATCTCCCCAACTCAAGGCATAACCACATCTGCAAAGTCCCTTTTGCCATGTAAGGTAACATGTCCACAGATTCTGAGGATTAGGAAATGAACATCTTTCGGGACATTATTCTGCCATCTTCACCTTATCAGCAAATTAAAAGAGCTATGAAGAAAAATAACGCAAGGTGACAGCAGCTTGAGAACAATGGGGGTATATTCCTTTTTTTTTTTTTTTCTTTTTGGAGAGGGCTCTCATAGGAACATCTCAATTGCCAGATTAGCACTTTTGACATGTATTTATTTAAATTTAATAAACAGAAAATACAATATAACATTTATCAAATATCTAAAGGATAGTCTGGTGGCAATCACTATAGCTATAGTGATTACATAGCTACAGTGATTGCCACCAAAATATAGCTCCACCGCCTACCTCGAGTTAAAACCTGTGCTTTGTCCTGTAGACTCCCCATGGTGACCATGCTACCACGGAACTCCAACACACTTACTTTTGTCCTCTTCAAGACATCACCACCTTTTTGTCACAAAGCCATCTCCTGCACCCTCATGAAGCAATCTGCTGTGGTGGCCACCTGCCAAAAGAACTAAGTCTCTGTAATAATTGTTGCCTGTTTATTCAAATCTTCTTCAAAATACAGCAACAAATCCTTTTCCAAATCAGCAGGAGGCATTGGTGAAACCCTTAATTACTGTTGCTAGACATCATCAGGATTCTCCATATTTGTTTCCTTCTTTGCTCTTATTTAGAATACTGTCAGGTGTCCCTGGTTTCTAATGACCTTTCACCATTTAACCCAAAGTTAACCCAAGTCTTTACAATTTTTCTCTCTAATACAGTAAACCTGTTTTACAATATTAATAGCCAGAGTCATATTATACCACAGACAACTGGCCACCATTTGGGCATCAGGAGATATCACCACTGTAATTTCCAAGACAGTTAAAGCTTAATTATTCATGTACCTAATGTTTTCAATCAGTAACTTAATTTAAAAAATGCCTCACATATTTTCTGTAAATAAAAAATGCTGAAAATAATTATCTTTTTCTTGAATTAAGAACATTATTACAGTCATTAATTACTGTATTATGCTGCAATGGAATGGAATTTCCCCCCACTCTTCTCGATAGTTTAGCTTATTTGCTGATAGGTTAATACCTACCTTAGTTTTATAATCTGATTTCTAAGCTTGCATCCAAATAAATATACAACCAAATGTATCATACAGATTGAAAACCCGAAGATAATAAACAGAAAAACAGCCTTAGAGATTTCATACAAATATCGTGTGTGAACTTGAATACATTTAGCTCTCTGCTGTGAAAAGTGGAGTTTTATTATTTCATATTACTTTTTTATGTTGAAATGTAGCTTCCTACCTTCTACATTTACTCCTCTGGCAACATTAGCCTGAACTGGCTCTTTTGCTATTGGGTTGCAAACTACATGAATAAATGAGCTCACCCACACAGCTTCTTTTTTGTATAGGGATATAAAAAAATTGTCCCTGCCCAGGAAAAAAAAAAAAAAAAAAAGGCTCTGTACCTAAACAGGCAGTTAGTAGTCATGGGGTAGAAGGATTAAGGGACTCGTGGAAGAACTGAAGAGAACAGACAATGGGATAAGGATAGACCAGTATGGAAAAACTAAACTGAATCTAACTGTCCTAAATTCTAAATGTTTGGATTAATCTCCCTAAATTGTTTCATCATTTCAAGATAAGCTACAGAAATAATGGCAATTTAGAAGTTAAATTTTAATAACGTTTTCAAAGGAAGAATGGCAAGTGACATGAAACTTCCTTCAAGCTTTTGCAATATATGTGTGCCAAACTGGTAACATGATTTATGAAGTATTAAGTGAGCTATGGGAAGTTCTGTAAGCAACTCAATCTTGGTGTTCCCTTATACCCTGGACTATCTACCACCTATCTCCTCTTTTTGGAATGCTTTCTACTTCCTTTTTCTCAAGAACCAGCATAATTTCCACTCATGTTTGCCCTAATTTATGTCTTCTAAGAAACTTCACTGTTTCTTACAGTGAAGGTGTTTTCATCACCCTATTTTTCATCAAAGTAATAGGATTCCCAGCTACTGGTCTGTATTCCCTCCTGGAATGTGAGCTCCATAAGGGCAGGCACAATATTATTTCTTTACTGTTATAGCATGAATAAGCAGTCACTCACTGCTTATTCTGGCACACACTAAATTCTCAAACACAGTTTTTGACAAAATGAACAGTGTGATAAATGTTTATTCTCCTAGTCAGAATTGGACTTGGCCTTAAGATGAACTACATACCTCCAAGCAAGAAAGATTTGTTGAGAGCTGTGGTGTCTGTTCTGAGAAGAAAGTCTCTGTGACCATGTTCCTAAAATTTTTATTCCTATCATATTTTTCAATGTCAAGAAAAACTGTGAAACTTTGAAATGGGTGAAACATCTATCTGTTATCTTTGAGCTATTTTATACATATTTTGCATATTTATATATACAATCATGTATTTGTAGAATTTTTATATATTAAATATATTTACATATTTTGGTTGAGCTATCTGTTGAGTTACAGAAAATAGTATTGCAAATGAATTGTGCCTAGAAAATTTCAATTATTTCCCTATATATATGGACCAATTTCCCATCTACATGTATATGCATTCTTGATTGCTTATAATCTGTGTGTTGTTTAAATTCCTTTGAACTGAGGTTCTGGTTCAAGACGGCAATGCAGAAAGACCCTGAACTCACCTCCTCCACAGACACATCAAATTACACCTATTTATAGAACAGTTCCTCCTGAAGAAGAACTGAGGGCTGACTGAACAGCTATTGAACAACCAAAGAGAGGGAAAATGGCAAAAACAGCAAGACATAGACACAATAACAAAGGGAACCCCCACCTCCAACACTGTGAATGGCAGTGGAGGGATACCACTGAGGGACTTGGAAAGATTCCTCTGTTCTTGGGCACAGGAAAAAGGCCAGGGTTTAAAAGAGCAACTAGCATATAAAAGACAGCACTAGAACTCTACCAACCATAGGAGGAACTGCACGGAAAGCCCTCCAGGTCAGAGGGATGGAAAACTGCACTACACAGTTTACATTCCCACCCCACCTTAAAAACCTATATAGGAGCAGGGTCTGGACTCCATAATGGGCGGGTCCTGTCATCTCAATGAGCTGTTGACTTTAGTGAGCTGATGACTTCAGCCAGCCCAAGGCTCTGCATGCTCTAGCCCTACTTGTGCTGGGACATGAAAAAAGAAACCAGGATTTAAAAGGGCTGAGGAGCTGCAGGAACATTCCCCCCATCCACTGAAAAACTCAAACAGGAACACATCTGGATGCCATAGGGGCAAGTTTTGATGCCATAATTAGTGGGTTGTGGCACCATAAGTGGCAGGTCAGATCATCACAGAAAACTTGCAAACTCAACAAGGTCAGGATCCACAATGCCCACCAGCTCTCCCCACCTTAGGACACAGAAGAAAAGCTGTTGGTTTAAAGGGGCTGAGAAACTGAAAAACACTATCTCCCCCTCCACCTTAGAAGCAGACAGGAGCAGAGTCTGGATACTTAAGGAAGAGGACCAGGAGCCATAACTGGCAGGCCCAGTTCACAGGAGCTTTTGACTTCACCAAGCTCAGGATCCTCAAGTATACACCCAGTCCTGGTCACACTGGGATAACAGGGGTCAGGGGCTGGGGAGTACAATTTGAAAGGGCTGAGGAACTGCAGAATGTGTTCTCCTCTACTCCATCTTAAAACTCCAAAATGGAGCAGATTCCAGCTCACAGGGAACTTGTGACCTCAGCAAACCCAGAATCCGCAAGCCCACACCAGCAACCCTTTCCATTTGGCATAGAAAACAAGCCACGGTTTTGTGGGATTTTTAAAATTTATTTGTTGAATTTCTTTTCTTTTTCTTACATTTTTAAATTTTTTTGTTTAAATTTCAGTTAACATACAGTGTAATATTATTTGCCAGTATACAATATAGTGATTCGACACTTCCATACAATACCCGAAGCTCATTATAACAAATGCATTCCAAGTCTGTTTCTTAGTTTGCCCCTCTCTCTTTTACCTCCTTGCTCATTTGTTTTGTGTCTTATATTCCCCACATGAGTGAAATCATAGGATATTTGTCTTTCTCTAACTTAACTTCACTTAGCATAATACTCTTCAGCTCCATCCATGTTGTTGTAAATGGCAAGATTCCGTTTTTATGGCTGAATAATATTCCACTATATATATATATAAATGTCTTATATATATATATACATATATATGTGTGTGTGTGTGTGTATATATATATATATATATATATATATGTATATGTATGTCATCTCTTCTTTTCTTTATCCCTTCATTAGTAAACACTTGGACTGTTTCCATAATTTGGCTACTATGGATAATGCTGCTATAAACATCAGAGTGCATGTATTCCTTTGAATTAGTATTTTGGGGTTCATACCTAGTAGTGCAATTGCTATGCTGTAGGGTAGTTCTATTTTTAACTTTCTGAGGAACTTCCATACCGTTTCTCACAGTGGCTGCACCAGTTTGCATTCTCACCAACAGTGTAAGAGGGTTCCCCTTTCCACATCTTTGCCAGCACCTGTTGTTTCTTGTGTTGTTGATTTTAGCCATTCTGACAGGGGTGTTCATTGTAATTTTGACATGTATTTCCCTGATTATCAGTGATGTTGAGCATCTTTTCTTGTCTCTTGTCCATCTATATGTCTTCTCTGGAAAAAAAAAGTCCATTCATATTCTTATCTTCTGCCCATTTTTAATTGGATTATTCATTTTTCAGGTGTTGATTTTAAGAAATTCTTTATATTTGGGGGGACTAACCCTTTATCAGATATTATATATAGATTATATATACAGATATATTCCTCTATCATTTGCAAATATCTTCTTCCAATCCATAGGTTGTCTTTTAGTTTTGTTGGTTATTGCCTTTGTTGTACAGCAGTTTTTATTTTGATGAAGTCCCAATAACGAATTTTTGCTTTTGTTTCCCTTGCTTCAGGAGACATATCTAGAAAGAAGTTGCTACAGCAGAAGTCAAGGAGGTTACTGCCAGTGTTCTCCTCTAGGACTTTGATGGTTTCAGGTCTCACATTTAGGTCTTTCATCTATTTTGAATTTAGTTTTGTGTTCGGTGTAAAGAAGTGGTCTAGTTTCATTATTTTGCATGCTGCTGTCCAGTTTTTCCAACACCATTTTTGAAGAGACTGTCTTTTTCCCATTGGGTTGTCTTTCCTGATTTGTCAAAGATTAACTGACCATATTGTCGTGGGTTCACTTCTGGGTTTTCTATTCTGTTCTGCTGATCTATGTGTCTCTTTTTGTGCCTGTACCATACTGTTTGATCACCACAGTTTTGCGATATAAAATGAAGTCCAGAATGGTGATGTCTCCAGGTTTGCTTTTCTTTTTCAAGATTGGTTTGGCTATTCAGAGTCTTTCGTGGTTCCATACAAATTTTAGGATTTTTTGTTCTAGCTGTGAAAAATGCTGGTGGTATTTTGATTGGGATTGCATTAAATGTGTAGATTGGTTTGGGTAGTATAGAAAATTTAGCAGTATTCATTCTTCCAATCCATGAGCATGGAATGTCCATTTCATTGTGTCATCTTCAATTTCTTTCATCAGTATTTTATAGTTTTCAGAGCCTAGTTCTTTCGCTTTTTGATTAGATTTATTTCTAGGTATCTTATTATTTTTTGGTGTAATTATAAATGGGATTAATTTCTTGATTTCTCTTTCTGCCACTTCATTATTGGTGTATAGAAATGCAACAGATTTCCGTACGTTGATTTTGGATCCTGCTACATTGCTCATTTCATTTATCAGTTCTAGCAGGTTTTGGTTGAAATCTTTCAGGTTTACTATACAGAGTATCAGGTCACCCGCAAGTGAAAGCTTACTTCTTCCTTGCTGATTTGGATGGCTTTTCTTTTTGTTGGGTGACTGCTATGACCAGGACTTCCAGTACTATGTTAAATAACAGTGATGAGAGTGAACATCTCTGTCTTTTTCCTGACCATAGAGGAAAAGCTCTTAGTCTTTTCCCATTGAGGATGATATTAGCTATGGGGATTTTCCATTTATGGCCTTTTTCATGTTGAGATATGTTCGTTGAGTACTTTTATCATGAATGGATGTTGTACTTTGCCAGATGCTTTTTCTGCATCTATTGAATGCTCACATGGTTTTTATCCTTTGTGTATCACTTTGATTCATTTGTGAATACTGAACCACCCTTGAAACCCAGGAATAAATCCTACTTGATTATGGCGAATGATTTTTTTAATGTATTAATGGATTCGTTTTGCTATTTTATTGATAATGTTTGCATCCATGTTCATCAGGGATATTGGCCTGTAGTTCTCTCTCTCTCTCTCCACTCACTCTCTCTCTCTCTCTCTCTCTCTTTTTTTTTTTTTAGTGGAGTCTTTATCTGGTTTTGGAATCAGGGTAATGCTGGCCTCACAGAATGAATTTGGAAGTTTTTACTCCTTCTCTATTATTTAGAATAGAGAAGAATGGGTCTTAATTCTTCTTTAAATGTTTAGTAGAATTTGCCTGTAAATCTAACTGGCCCTGGACTTTTGATCGTTGGGAGTTTTTGAAATATCGATTTAACTTCCTTGCTGGTTATCAGCGGGTTCAAGTTTTCTATTTCTTCCTGTTTCAGTGTTGGTAGTTTATATGTTTCTAGGAATTTATCCATTACTTCCAAGTTGTCCAATTTGTTGGCATATAGTTTTTCATAGTATCCTTTTTTTAAGATTTTATTTATTTTTCTAACAGAGATACACAGTGAGAGAAGGAACACAAGCAGGGGGAGTGGAAGAGGGAGAAGCAAGCTTCCTGCCAAGCAGGAAGCCTGATGCTGGGCTCGATCCAAGAACCCTGGGATCATGATCTGAGTCAAAGACAGATGCTTAATGATGGAGCCACCCAGGCACCCCTCATAATATTCTCTTATGATCATTTGTATTTCTGTAGTGTTGGTTGTTATTTATCCTCTTGCATTTGTGATTTTATTTACTTGGGTCCTTTCTCTTCTTTTTGGTAAGTCTGAGTAGAAGTTTATCAATTTTATTAATTTTTTCAAAGAACCAGCTGCTGGTTTCATTGATCTGTTCTACTGGGTTGGTTGGTTGGTTGGTTTCTCTCTTTCTCTCTCTCTCATTCTCTCTCTCTCTCATTCTCTCTCTTTCCCTCTCTCACCCTCCCTCCCTTCCTTCCTTTCTTTGTTTATCATTTATTTTCTCTCTAATCTTTATTATTTCCTTCCTTCTGCTGATTTTAGGCTTAGTTTATTATTATTTTTCTAGCTCCTTTAGGTGTAAAGTTAGGTTGTTGAAATTTTTCTTGCTTTTTGAAGTACACCTGTATTGCTATATGTTTCCCTCTTAGGACTACTTTTGCTGCATCCCAAAGGTTTTGGACCATTGTGTTTTCATTTTCATTTGTTTCCATGTATTTTTTTAATTTCTTCTTTAATTTCCCGGTTGACCCATTCATTGTTTAGCAGCATGCTGTTCACCTCCAGGTATTTGTGGTCTTTCCAAATTTTTTTTTGTTGTTAACTTCTAGTTTCATAGCGTTGGTGTCAGAAAAGGTACACGGTATGTTCTCAACCTTTTTGTACTTGCTGAGGCTGGATTTGTGACTTAATGTGTGATATGTTGTAGAGAATGTTCTATGTGCACCTGAAAAGAATGTTTATTCTGCTGTTTAGGCTGGAATGTTCTAAATATATCTATTTTTTGAAGATTTTATTTATTTATTCGACAGAGAGAGAGCACAAGCAGGGGTAGTGGCAGACAGTGGGAGAGGGAGAAGCAGAATCCCCACTAAAAGGGAACCCAATGCAGAGTTCAATCCGAGGACCCCAGAATCATAACCTGAACTGAAGGTAGACGCTTAACCTACTGAGCCATGCAGGCGCCTCTCTAAATATATCTATTAAATCCATCTGCTGGGTTACCTGGGTGGCTCAGACAGATGGTTAAGCATCTGCCTTCAGCTCAGGTCATGATCCCAGCGTCCTGGGATTGAGTCCTGCATCAGGCTCCCTGCCCGGCAGGAAGCATGCTTCTCCCTCTCCCCCTGCCTGTGTTTCCTCTTTTGCTGTGTCTCTCTCTGTCATACAAATAAATAAAATCTAAAAAAAAAAAAAAAAAAAAAAGTCCATCTACCTAGTTTGCCATTCAAAGCTATCATTTCCTTGTTGATTTTCTATTTAGATGATCTATCCATTGATGTAAGTGGGGTATTAAAGTCCCCTACTACTGTTGTTTTATTATCAATTAATTCCTTTATGTTTATTATTTTTTTATATAGTTGAGTCCTCCCATATTGAGTGCATAAGTATTTACAATTGTTCTATCTTCTTGTTGGATTGTTCCTTCTTATGATTATATAATGCCTTTCTTGGCCTCCTTTTACAGTCTTAGTTGTAAAGTCATTTGTCCAATATATGGACCACATATGGACATGTCCAAAGCATGCTATTCCAGCTTTCTTTGACATCCATTTATGTGAAAAATGTGTCTCTACTCACTCACTCTCAATCTCAAGTTATCTAAAATGAGTCTCTTGTAGGCAGTATATATGTGGGTCTTGTTTTTTCTTTTTTCTTTTTAATGCATTTTTATACCCCATGTCTTTTGATTGGTGCATTTAGACCATTTGCACCCGAAGTTATTATTGATAATATATTTGCTATTTTATTACTTGTTTTGTGGTTGTTTCTGGAGATTTTCTTTGATACTTTCCCTCTAAAGTCAGTAATAAGACAATGAGGCTCACTCTTGCCATTTTTATTTAACATAGTACTAGAAGTGCTAGCCATAGTAATTAGACAAGACAAAAAATGTGTGGTAACCATATTGGAAAAGAAGTTAAACTGTCTCTATTTGCAGATGACATGATACTATACATAGAAAAATCCTAAAGACTCTACGAAAAAATTATTATTATAAACATATTCAGTTAAGTGGCAAGATACAAAATTTATACCCAGAAATTGGTAGCATTTATAGACACTAACAACCAAGCTGCAGAAAGAGAAATTTAAAAACAACACCACTTACAATTCCACCAAAAAGAATAAAATATCTAGCAATACACTTAACCAAAGAGGTGAAAGACCTATACTCTGAAAACTATAAGACATTAATGAAAGAAACTAAAGATGACACAAAGAAATGGAAAGATATTCTATGCTCATGGAATGGAAGAATTATTATTGTCAAAATATCCAAATTACCCAAAGCAATCTAAAGATTTGATGAAATTCCTATCAACATATCAACAGTATTTTTCACAAAATTAGAACAAATAGTTCAGAAATTTGTATGGAACCACAGAAAACCCCAAGTAGCCAAAGAAATCCTGAGAAAGAATGAAGCTGGAGGTCTCACAATTCTCTATTTCAAGATATACTACAAAGCTGTAGTAATCAATATAGTATGGTATTGGCACAAAACTGGACAAATTAATCAATGGAACAGAATGTAGACCCCAGAAATAAACCCACATTTATATATGGTCAACTAATCTATGTCAAAGGAGGAAAGAATATACAATGGGGAAAAGACAGTATTTTCAATAAATGGCACTGGGGGAACCAGACAGCTATATGTATAAGAATGAAACTGGACTACTTTCTAACACAATACATAAAAACAAACTCAAATTGGATTAAAGACCTAAACATGAGACCTGAAACCATAAAAATCCTAGAAGAGAGCACAGTCAGTAATTTCTCTGATATTGGCCATAATAACATTTTTGTAGATATGTCTCCTAAGGCAAGGGATACAAAAGCAAAAATAAACATTGGGACTACATCAAAATAAAAGGCTTTTGCACAACAAAGGAAACCATCAAGAAAATAAAAAGACAATGTACAGATTTGGAGAAAATATTTGCAAATGATATCTGGTAAGAAGTTGATATCCAAAATAACATAAAACACACACACACACACACACACACAAACAGTCTCATTTAAAAATGAGCAGAGGAACTGAACATTTTTCTAAAGAAGACATACAGATCACCAACAGGCACATGAAAAGATGTCAACAAGACTAATCATCAGGGAAATGCAAATCAAAACCACAATGAGATATCACCTCACACCTGTCAGAATGACTAAAACCAAGAAGACAAGAAACAAAAGGAGTTGGCGAGGATGTAGAGAAAAAGGAATTCTCATGTACTTTTGGTGGGAATGTAAATTGGTGAAGCTATCCTGGAAAACAGTATGGAAATTCCTCAAAAAATTAAAAATCAAAATACCATATGATCTAATAATTCCACTTTTGGTTATTTACCCAGGGAAAATGAAAACACTAACTTAAAAAGATATATGTACCCCTATGTTTACTGCAAAATTATTTATAATAGCCAAAACATGGAAGTAACCCTAGTGTCCATCAATAGACAAATACATAAGGAGGATGTGTCCATCAATAGACAAACATGTAAGGAAGATGTAATGGTGTGTGTGTGTGTGTGTGTGTGTGTGTGTGAGTGATGGAATATTACACATCCATAAAAATGATGAGACCATGATATTTGAGACAACATGAATGGACCTAGAGGGTATTATACTAAGTGAAATAAGTCAGACTGAGAAAGACAAAATGCCATATGATTCCACTCATAAACAAAATCTTAAAAAAAAAGTAAAAATAAAAATAAAACAGAATCAGAACTATAAATACAGAGAACTAATGGTTTCCACAGAGAAGGGAGATGGGGGGTTGGGCAAAATGAGTAAAGGGAAAGGGAGATACATGCCTTTAGTTATGAAGAAATTCAGGGGAATAAGAAGCAGAGCCTAAGGAAGACAGTCAATCACATTGTAATAGCAATGTAATGTGACAGATATTAGCTATACTTGCAATGAATATGGCATAATGTATAAACTTGTCAAATCACAAAGTCATACATCTGAAACTAATGTAGCATCACGTGTCAAATATACTCAAATAAAACAACACACACACAGAAAAAAATTCCTTTGAACTTACTAATTCCCTCAACAAACTTGACATGTTTATGTGAGATTGATGATTTCATTCTTTAAAAAAATTATCCCTATCTTTCCCCAGTTATTTATAATATACATTTTATGACTGGGAACTTTTTATATAACAGTACAATAAATATTTTTGATTTACTTTTAAAAAATATCTTTTAACACCTATAAATAGAATTTTTAACTCTTTAAGAAAGTCTATTCAACTTCAAAAAAATAGGTCAAAAATATAAATATATTATAAAACACCTTTTTCTGAGTGTCACATAATGCTGATACACACACACACACACACACACACACCATGAAGCTGACAAAACAAGGCTCTCCTGTCATTCTCAGCTTATTCCTCATAACAGTGATATAATCACCTTCTTTAACTGACACCACCAGGCTAGGCACACACATTTTAATGACAAAATACTATTTGATATTTTTAAAAGGAACATTAGTAATATAGTTCATAAAAATAGATGAAGGTGGAGATGTATGACAACATCAATTTACAACTTTCTTTGGTTTAATTAATATTATTGCATATTCTAAATTAAGTGTGCTTTACTCACCATCCTGAAATGTTTAATTTATATGAAACTCCATTCAAAAGAGCACCTCTGGAGAAGCAACAATTTATTCTGGAGTATGTATACATACTTTGAACAAAGTATTCAGTTCACAAAGGACTTTGTTGCAAGTATAATTAACAATTAAGCTGAGCTTAAAATGATCTGGCCCTTTTCTAAATGCATAAATTACTTCACTATAATTATCAGGTAACACAAATGGAATTATTCCCAACCTCTGATTGATCTCCATTTTCTATCATTTATATTTTCCTATATTATTTGAATCTACTTTCCTACTGATTAAACTGGACACATCCTTATTCAAAGACCTCCTTTTCCTTGCTCAGAACATAGCAGTAATCTCTGTTCACCATCCTTTGCAGTAGAGCCAGAGAGTTCTCTTCATTTGACTCAGCAGTTTCTATATTTTCTTGTAATTTCTGAGGTTTTTTTTGATTAATTTACTTATTTTTGGCTTTGCACCTTTAGAAGGCACAATTTGGCAATGTAAATACCCTACTTAAAATGTTCAAGTGACTCTTTCCGTCTCTCCCCCCAACTTACCTTATATCCTACATACTCTGTTCACATGGTTCTGTTTGCAACTCTCCCAAGTTTTCATAAGTTCTGTATTTGCTCTGCAACACCCCCCCATATTTTCTCCTGTCCTGATGAATTCCATTCCGCTTCTTTGTGAAATCTCCCATGATAACTGCCTGATATAGATCCATTTTCTGACTTTCTGAAGAACTGCATATACATGTGGCCCCTTGCTATTTCATAAACAAGAACTAGGACCTTGTTTATTTGCAATATTCTGATCCATTTACCTGGATATTATTTTAAAAATAATGACTTAAAAATCGTTATGGATGTGCCTTTAGTAGGTATGAACTTGTTTTATTTTAGGGAGCCAAATTGAAGTCTCCAGTTGTGGTTATCTATGCACAAAAACACTGAATAAGTACTTTAGGATTTTTTGGGAAATAAAGACAATGTCAGAAGTAGAAAACAGGGAAAATGATGACTTTATTTCTCTAAACACTTTGTTATCCCCAGGAGAATATTTGGGGAAATTATGCCATATCACTAAAATTGTACTATATCCAAGAAATATTTAATTCCTAGCATCTATCAGATATTCAGGGTACAAAGATGATTAAGATACCTCCTGTCGATCAGTTTCCTTCCAAAAGACTAAGCTGAAACACATGAAACTCCTCAAGTAAGTTACAAATACTTGAGGGTTGATAATTTCATATGGTTCAAACTAATATTATGGAAAAAGAGGTATAGAACTTAAAATACCAAAAGTAAACTGTCTCTAGTTCTTGAATAGAATAAGAAATTCATTAAGAGAGAAGGAAAAACAGTCCTAATTTAGGGTGGGAATTAGGAAAAGCCACAGATAAGCAGAAGGACTTGAGCTAGATCATGAAGTGTTAATCCCCTTTCAACAGATAAAACTGGTGGAAAAGGCATTTCAATTACAGGGTACATTAATTTTTTTTATTTTAAGTGAAAATCAGCAAGTCTCACTAAGGCTACTATGGATGAAAGAAATATAAATATATTTAAAGTAGTGTAACTAAAGGAGGCTATATCATATACCATACAGCTTCCAAAAATTCAAACATAAGAAATACAGTATACCTAATGGGTCTGATGGGAACCAGAACTAAGAATTGAAATAGAGGCTTCACTCTCCCTAACTTGTGTATCGATTGTTCTATTATAACCAGACTTCTGGGTTCAGTCCCAACTTATCCACTCCATAGTCAAGGGATCTAAGTGATCACTGAGTGATCTGAGTGGCGAGGATTAAATGATATCAACATATGTGAAGTGCACAGATAGAACCAGGTATATAATGAGTGCTACTTAAGGATTTACTAATATTATTCTTTCTAGGCTACTCCATTTTCCTCCTCCAACCCCTCCATTGACTGGATTATACCAATTTATCTTGCTTGTGACTCAACATGAAAGCCTCCTGACTCCTTTCTACTTTCTCTCTGTCAAAATAATGTATTGTCCTGTTAGATCAATCTTTCAGGTCCTATTAGCTATGGAAAGGAAAAAAAATATATATCCTAGGATATGGAGAGCTTGAAGAATTGCAAGTGGGTCAGGGATGTACTATAGCTTAATAAAAATAGGCACATTTTAATATAAGAAAGTACAGAAGAGGATTGTAGCTTTGTGACTAGTTTAGGATGGCTCATAAAGTGTATACAAATGAGTAGGCAAATTAATGCCCAGTTCTGAGGGGTATAACCATCTGGGCAAGGAGTTCAGACTTCATTCCACAGGTAATAGGAAAGCATCAAAGACTTTAAGGAAGACAGTGCGTTTTATGAAGATAACTTTGAAAGCAGTGT
The DNA here is from genome assembly GCF_002288905.1 of Enhydra lutris kenyoni. Classification (NCBI taxonomy): domain Eukaryota; kingdom Metazoa; phylum Chordata; class Mammalia; order Carnivora; family Mustelidae; genus Enhydra; species Enhydra lutris. The sequence continues at coordinate 31,251,801 of NW_019154105.1, forward strand.
AGAGATAGAAATAAATGGTGCAGAGATAGAAGGATATGAGAAGGAAGAACAGAGGATATGAATCTCGTGTGTCATTTCCCCAACACAGTCTGCACAGATAAGTCAGCAACATGGGGGAAACCAAGTTTTGTCACTTCATTCTGTGTAAACATGAGTTACCTAAATATTCCAGATTTATCAAAGCTGAACTCTGTGAAAACAAATGTTCCTACTTCTCAATAAAACTTTTCACTTTCTCTCTTCCATCATTGTAGTGGTACATTTAGATTCTCAAAAACACAGATGACTGAGTCTGGCAATGTGAAAAGAAATATTTTACATAAAGAGTTCTATGTGATTCATCTGCAGTGACTGTCAAATAAATTAGTTTATAAATCTTTACACAATTCAGCTTTTGATAAACCCAAAATATGCTCTATTGCATGTAGGATTTCTTCTCTTTCTGGGAATCTTTAAACTCCTCAAGTAGGACTGGCTATAAAATCACTTTAAGAAACTTAATAAACACTCAAGTGACAATACTAATACACTTCATTTAGTTCTGAGTTTTCATGTCATTACTGCATTCTTTCCATTCTTTTGCACTGAAGACAGTACCTCCAAGATTAGTACCTTCTTTTTCACAACTTTTCTACTTTGTCAGCAATTGCTCTAGAAAATACAAGCTTAAAAAATGTCCTTATATTGGGACGCCTGGGTGGCTCAGTTGGTTAAGCAGCTGCCTTCGGCTCAGGTCATGATCCCAGCGTCCTGGGATCGAGTCCCACATCGGGCTCCTTGCTCATCAGGGAGCCTGCTTCTCCCTCTGCCTCTGCCTGCATTCTGTCTGCCTGTGCTTGCTCTCTCTCCCTCTCTCTCTCTCTGACAAATAAATAAATAAAATCTTAAAAAAAAAAAATTTCCTTATATTATCTTTTCTAAATATTAAGTCAACTTTAGTATGTGTTTGCTTGAATGTTTCATAAAATATTTGATCACTGGAACTAAGTGTTCAGGCAATACAATGTTGACATTTAAATCCCTATCTCAGGCTTTGCTTTGAGGGAACTCAGCCTGACTCTTCACTCACAGGATACCTAAAGGATATCACCTTGACATGTAAAGGAGATACTAAAGGTATATAGGAATTTATATTTCATTTGAAAGTTCCCTAAAGTCCTAAGACTTTGTTAACATTTAATTGAATAATTATTTATGGAACTACATAAAGTACATAGTGTTTAAAAGTAAAATCTCCATTAATAATGCCATTACTCTGTTTCTAGAAAGATTCACTCTATAGCAAAATGGTAAGACAAGAAAAACAAAAGCTATTTCAGTGATTAGCTTATACAGAAATACTAAGCTAGAGCAAGTATGAATTATTGGTCATGGTGCGCCCCTCCCCCCAGAGACCTCACATTCCCGTAACACAAGTGATCGTAAAGGATGGGTAGTAATTTTACTCCCTGCAGCTGTAAGAAAATTCTGAGAAGTGCCTGGGTGGCTCAATAGGTTAGAAGCATCTGCCCTCAATTCAGGTCATGATCTCAGGGTCCTGGGATCAAGCCCCACATTGGGCTCCCTGCTGCTCAGCAGCAAGTCTGCTTCTCCCTCTCCCTCTGCTCCCCCCTTTCCTACTCATGAGCTCTCCCTCCCCACTTCAAAATATATATATATATATATATATATATATATATATATATATACACATATATATATATATGAAAATTATGAGTTCAAATTAAAAATTTTACTACAATAACTTCATGTATCTCAAGATCAGGAGAATACTATAGTCAGACTTAAAAGTTATTCTTTTTTACTAAGTCAATTCTATTGTTCTCTCCAAACCTGAATATTTGACAACAGGTGACAAATCATGGTTTCTAATCACTAACTCATAAGTGCATTATTGTCTAGTGTTTTAAGACTCTAAGATTCCCTTAAAATAAGACAAAAAACAAACAAAAAATGTTTATTTGTTAAGTTTAATAAATAAGTGGTTCTAACAGACTAAATTTGGAACAATACAGAATCTTTATTTTTTTCATCTCAAGATGACCTAGAGGGTATCTTGAAATTAGTGACCCAGTGAGAGTGGTCACAAACCATGTTCTTTGCTGAAGAGTTAAAATAAGTGGAGATACTTAATCTAGGAGAAAAAAGAACCTCAGGATGACGAATAATGATTACATAATAGATGTTAGTCTAAATCAAATCTAGTTTTGATACTATGTTTCTCTTGATGCAGTCTGAAATTAACATAGCCATTTTGGTGATGCACACACACATATGTAGACATACATATATATATTCACACATTTAATTCTTAAAAAACCTCATGTGGGGGCACCTGGGTGGCTCAGTGGGTTAAAGCCTCTGCCTTCGGCTCAGGACATGATCCCAGGGTCCTGTGATGGAGCCCCGCATCAGGCTCTCTGCTCAGCGGGGAGCCTGCTTCCTCTTCTCTCTCTCTGCCTGCCTCTCTGCCTACTTGTGATCTCTGTCTGTCAAATAAATAAATAAAATCTTAAAAAAAAACCTCATGTGGTAAATATTATCATTATTTCCTTTTTTTTTCTTTTACAAAAATGAAAATTAAGGTATACAGCCATGGTGTGGCAGAATTTCAACTAAGTCTGCTTCAGTCTTTTACATTGTGCCATCTCTCATAGTAGAGCTGTTTGAAATAGCTGAAGTTCTGTCATGTCAAAAGGGCAGTAGATTTTAATAAGAGAACAACTTGTGCTGGCTCCTCCTAGCTTTTTAACTAAACAGAACCCAAAAGAAGAGGAACAGTGGCCTACTGGGGCCAGACTATTTTTGAATGAGAAAGAAGGATCAGTAATTTAGGGCAAGGTTCATCAACCTTTGCATAATTGATATTTGGGACCGGATAATTCTTTGTTGTTGAAGCCCCTGTGCATTTCAGGAGATTTAGCAGCCTTTAGCCGCAAGATGCCAGTAGCAACTCTTTAGTTGTGATAACCAAAAATAACAACCTCAGGTCAAAATCAGCCTGGGTTGAGGACAAGAACAGAATTTTTTCCCCTTAATACAAGAGAAAAATTACCAGAATAGAAGGTTTGAGGTCAAAGCAAAAGACTACAAAAGATGAAAACATATTGAAAAGTGAGAAGCCATATGTAGCCAGCAACCTAATAAGTGAAAAGTACGAAATGTAACTGACACACATCAGAAGCAAAAAGAAAAAAAAAAAAAAAAAAAGGATTTGAAAGGAAAGGCACTATCTCCAATTCCAAGGTCTAATTTTCCTGTGACAGTTATCCCCATCTAAGAATGACAAGGACCCAAGTTATTTTTCTAGCCTATTAAGGTATAATTGACAAATAAAACTTATATATATGTAGGGTACATAATGTAATGATGTAACGTAAGCATACATGTACACTGTGAGAACTCCACACCACTTTTAAGAGTGGAAACTGTCACAAAATATAAAGATTCCAAATACTATGTAACCATTCATACAGCAAAATGAGGCTTATCAGGCCATCTCCCTCATTCTCTACCAAGGATAGCAAACACATAAAAGCACCACTTCTCCATGCTGTGGCCGTGACAGGTGTCACTAGTTGATAGCAGGGCTCTCCTCTCGATCTTAGATGCCTCAGAGTCCCCCTCAACACTGTCTTCAAAACAGAATCCATCACTAATCAGAGTTGACATGTGAGAGAAAATCAATTTTTCATACCTGTTACAGAGGCTGTATTTCCCTTAACAGATTAAGACTAACATAGCCATTTTGGCAATCACATAAAACTATTGACTCATGGTGAGTTTATATTTTTACAAGACACATAAGCATTCTTCCATCTATGTTGCTATGAAGTAGTACTGGTCATTATGGAATTTTATCTTACTAGAGAAGCTTGGATTTACTTGTATTTAAGCCTACTGAGACACTTGAATCAGGTCCCTGTGCAATAGATTTCAGTTTCATTTCCAGCCTCAAGTCATCTACAAATTTGATTAGAAATATTTTTATCTCTTAATCAAATAAATTAATAAAAAACTTCAATTCAACAGATTCTTGTTGCTCCAGAAACCTCACAGTTTTACAGCTATCCACCTTCAGGTACCATTGGCTCAAAATGTAATCCACAAACCTCTGCCTAGAGGAACTGCTAACAGTTTTTCAAATGATTATTAACTATCCAAGTACACCTGCCAGCCTATTATTTGATATCATAAATCCTTGTCAAAAGCTTCACTGAAAAAAAAAAAAAAAAAAGCTTCACTGATGTTCAGATATGTCGTGTCTGCTACATTTCCCCAATCTACTCTCAGCAACAGAAGAAAGGTTGATACAATATGACTCATTTTTAATGAGTGTTTTTTAATGAATCCAGTTCTTTACTACTTCTCAGAGCTCTCAAACTCTAAGTTTATGCAAGGTTTTTATAATCCAAAGAGAAATCATGGTATAAAATCATGTCGAAAAGGGATCTACCAGCTCCCTGAAATCTAAATAAAACCTCTCTGAAATTCCATCCTATACCTTGCAGAGGAAAAAAGGCCTCCCCCTACCTTCTTTGAATTTCTGGGACAGCTAATATTATTGGAGTTCCCTCTGGTTTCTAGCTTTATGCTTCAATATCAGTTAATGGACTATCCAGCCATCCTGTAAAGTCTAACATACACTAGAAGTTGATGATGCCATGATCCCCCCGCTATTAAAATGACCTTTGACCTGTCTAATACCAGGGAAGTTTCTTGGGTCATACCACCCAACAGTGGACTCTTATCCTACTGCTACAAAATCTCTTAGAATTATCTTCCCCCTCCAATATTCCCCCACCTTCCTCTTCCTCTCCTCTCTTCCTTCACAGAAGCAGAATTTTTTTCTCTAATAAATTATAACTACTCGCTTTAGCTCTTCCCCTTAACATATCCATTATCTTCTATAAAAGCATTTTTCTAAAATGTAAGAGGATAAAAATACATATACTTACCTAGAAAAGGATAATGTGAATAAAACAAACAGGATGTAAAAATAAGTCAAATAAATATAAATAAACTGATAAATAAATAAATAAAAATATAAATAAACAAACAAACCAACACACAGACTATATGTCAGTAAAAAGCAATGCAAGTCCAATGACATATGGTAACTGACACTCTGCTTCAGTGTTGGGAAGCTGACAGGAACTGATTGGGACCACAGCAAACCGAAAAGGACATGTCCAGTCTAAGGGGGACAGCTGTAATACTGAGCTACAGAGAGTATTTGACATGTGGGTACCCTGATCTGGCCTTTTGAGGAATCTGGAATCTAAAGTTTGTGTAAAATCTCCTAAGTTTAAAATACTAGATTATTTTAACATATGTCATTCATGTCATTATATCTTCAGGCTGTCTGGGGGTAACCAGTGGGCAATCACTGCTCTAAATAAAAATATGTCCTCCCAAGTTAATTCTGATGCCAGCTGTTAAGCAAATAAAATTTTCACAAACACCCACATTATCTACATTTTAAATGCCAGAGAAAGCAGTTCATAGAGAGGTAGCTAATAATCTGTGGATTTCAAAGGTAACACAAAAAGGCAATATGAGAATGACTATAGAATTCCCAATTCATTTAATTCAGCTTATTTTATATGAACGTAACTTTACACTTTCTGTGAAGGGACAGATCAATTATTAGCGTTTGTTATCACAAAGATGCATTAGCCTTGACAGGAAGCAATGAGGCAAACTGACCACTCCCTGACGTTTTTCATTATTCTTTTTCTTCATGTTAAAAGTTACTGCTGTGCACCTGTCACTGGTTTTTTTGCCCCTGTCAGGACTGCTACTTAAAAAGTGAACAGCGGGTTAGAGAGGAGAAGGGAATTGAGGGAATTTGGAAGGGGAGGTAAACCATGAGAGACTATGGACTCTGAATAACAATCTGAGGGGTTTGAAGGGGCAGGGGGTGGGAGGTTGGGAGAACCAAGTGGTGGGTATTGGAGAGGGCACAGATTGCATGGAGCACTGAGTGTGGTGCAAAAACAATGAGTACTGTTACGCTGAAAATAAATTAAAAAAAAAAAAAAGTGAACAGCGGGGGCACCTGGGTGGCTCAGTAGGTGGAAGCCTCTGCCTTTGGCTCAGTCATGGTCTCAGGGTCCTGGGATGGAGCCCTGCATCTGGCTCTCTGCTCAGCAGGGAACCTGCTTCCTCCTCTCTCTCTGCCTGCCTCTCTGCCTACTTGTGATCTCTGTCTGTCAAATAAATAAATAAAATCTTAAAAAAAAAAAAAGTGAACAGAGTTGAACTATCACGTCACGACTCGATAGCCTAATATGCAATTACCTGTTCTCTATCACATAGAAGTGCAGCTTTTCAAATACATAGAGAAGACTAACAGGTGCTGTATAGTACATTGTAGAAGATCCCTCCTTCACTCCTTCCACTGTTCTGTGCTTTTCCACATTTCCCTTACCTTTTGGTACTCGATGTGTGTCTGTTATCTTCTCCCCTATTTAGTTATCACACACTTTATGGCATAAAAGGAGTTAGAACTCATTTCATGATAGTTCTCTGAAGGCTACTTTGATCTTCCTAGAAGAAAGCACTATGTGACCTTAATAAATGGGCACATTATGTAACTGGAGTGAACATTTTCTAAAATTTCTGTATAATTTATAATAGGCTCCAAACACAGGTGAAGCCAAAGCCACACAGAACAACTCTTGATATCCCTCTATTAAAAAAAAAAAAAAAATCACACTAAAGATAAATTTGTACAACCATTTTACTTTTTACCTGAGAGTGAAAAATGGAAACTTCATACATATATCTGAGTCTGCAGGAGTAAAAAAATGAACTTTGTATCCTAAAATTCCTTCAAGACATACTATTTTAATCCTTTCTTCCTCCCTAAAATATCTTTTGCATTTTTAAGTACCCTGATTATTTTTGTAGCTAATAATAATTACAATCATCATAATGACAAAAGTCCTAGGCAGTAAATGAAAGAGAAAATTAACTACTGAGCTTCTGGAAAGGAAGTTGATTGTTTCTACCTAGGGATTAAGGAAAGATTTATTATTAATAATAATGCTTAACACAGCTGTGTACATTTTCATGCCTACCTGCACTGTACCAAAGGGAAATCCAGTAGTAAGACTAAATTTCATTCAAGTGCCTTTTATATTTGTTAACATCTTACCAGATTTTCACAGAAATTTCTGTGGATGTGATAATACTGAATACATTACCGAAAAACATTTTTCTCTTAGTTGAGTGATATGGAAATTAAAGACCTAAAAATCAGGTTGGGTGATTCTAGGTCTGCCTAGCTCTTGGCCTTTAGAAATCCTATTTTCTGAGCCCCTTGGTCAATCTCCCTCAGGTATGTGTCCTCATTGAATACCTGCGGATCCCATCGAGTGTTTGGATCCTTATGATATCTGGTGCCTGGCAAGAGAATGAATCTGGATTGCTGTTGCACACTACAAAAGAGAGCCCTAGTGGTCCCAGAGGTTAATGTGGCAGAGCAAAGCCCATAGCTATTTAGGCAGAAATTATTAGTGCTATAGTGTATTGGTGTGTCAGTACTTGTCTGGTTCTAGCCTCCACCCATCTGTTCAGAAGCACATCCAACTCCATCAAGGCCGTCCCAAGCAGTTAGAGAGAGCGGGTCAGTATTGCAGTAACTCTCGCCCTTAAGCATAGTAGTTGTAGAGATGTGATTAAAAATAGTTCTTCTTCCTTATCCAAGGACTGAATCCCTGTTCCTGTGTTAAGACCCTTCATTACTACCAAATTTCCCAGACATAGACAAATTTCCTGGGGCTTTAGCTACTACTTGCTGCCAAATGCTTCCCTGCCGTGTTCCACGAACCTACCAAGACAGCCACCTGTCTGCCTGGCTGTCCCTGGACTTCCTTGGTGATGACAATTGACCTCTCTGCACTTCTCATCAAGAGGCCCTCGATGGCTCTGATTCCCAAGCTGGCTTATCTCACAACAAATAATAGAGTCTAGACACTACCACTTAAGAAAAGTCTAGTATTAAATTTCTAAGATGAAGCTTCAAAGGCATGACGATTTAGAAGTCTTGCCTCTCAGACAGGCTTAAATTTGTATTTGGCTGACCTGGCAACAACCCAAGAAGAGTCAGCCCTTAGTCCATAATTGATTTTTAAATGTATACACCTCGTTCAGAATCTTGGTATAAAGCAGCAAGGCTTTCCTTATAAGGTAGTATGACTAGCATTTTGAGAAATGTTTATATCTATTTTGGATAAAAGACTGTCCATTAGGGTGGCTGTTCTGTCTTTTTTTCTTTCTTTTTTTTTTTTTTTTGACAGTCTAAAAATGTTCCCACAAAATCAAAAATGCATGGATGCATTCCATGAATACAATTAACAAATTGCAGAAGGTTTTGAACACACACACACACACACACACTTACACACACACAGAGCCTTCCTGAAAATGTCAGTGTCGGGTCATATGGAGAAGAAAATATCCTGTCTTGTCCTATACTGCCACCAGATGGATAACGTAAATAAGAAAGTCTACAGCAATTTTGAGTTTCTTCTGATTAGCTTGCTTCAAAATTTGGATGAACTTATGTCCCGGTGTGCCTGAAGCCAAGCCAGGTTACATTCTTGTCACAGCATAATCAATAATAGAACCATCTGTTATTCTCAAAAGATTTCTAGTTCAGATGATAACTCATAAATTGGAAAAACAGAGGCTTATTCTAAAAGACACTACATCCAATTCTTGTCGACTTAATTTCCCTTGTTCATTATACTCCAGGCACACAGGCCTTTTTATTCGTCAAGGATGCCAAGCTTTTCCCCCTGCTGTTCCCTCTTTTGAAACTCTTTCTCTTTTCTTCCAGAATGAAATAAGGCTGCTTCTGCTTGTCATCTAGGTCTCAGCTCAAACATGTGACTTTTCCTCTCTACACTCCAACTTGGCTGCTATTATCTACCTGCCTTGAATGGAGTAAAACTAATCTCATTAGTCCCTTCAGGCCTGTTCAAGGCTGTCACTTTAAGAAACCCCAGATTCTGGGGGCACCTGGGTGGCTCAGTCTGTTAAGTGCCTGACTCTTGATTTCAGCTTAGGTCACCATCTCAGGGTCATGAGATGGAGACCCATGTTGGTTGGTGCTGGGCAAGAAGACTGCTAAAGAGTCTCTCTCTTCCCTTCTCCCAAATTCTCTCCGGACAACAAAAAAAAAAAACAAAAACAAAAACAAACAAACAAAAAAACCAAAAACCAAAAACCAAAAAACAAACAAACAAACAAAAAAAACCAGATTCCATGGGCGCCTGGATGGCTCAGTCGATTAAACATCTTCCTTCAGCTCTGGTCATAATCCCAGGCTTCTGGGATCAAGTCTCATATCTGGCTTCTGGCTCAGCAGGGAGCCTGCTTCTCCCTCCCCCCATTGCTTAGACTCTCTCACTCTCTCTCAAATAAATAAAATCTTAAAAACAAACAAACAGACTCCAGAGTACCCATCATCCACACTCTAAACCTCATAAGGCAGTTAGGGCTACCTTTATACCCTCCAGATGGGCCTGAAATGTTCCTCTTTATGCCTGTTGTCCTGGTATATGAATCAGTGGTGTCCCTTACACTTTAAAAAATGCCCTTTTGAAGGGCACCTGGGTGGTTCAGTCAGTTAAGCATCTAGTTGATTTCTGCTCAGGTCATCATCTTGGGGTCATGAGATTGAGCCCCAGGTGTGTCTCTGCACTGGGTATGGAGCCTGCTTAAAAATCTCTCCCTCTCATGCGGTCCATATACACTACGGAGTATTGTGCCTCCATCAGAAAGGATAATACCCAACTTTTCTATCAACATGGACAGGACTGGAGGAGATTATGCTGAGTGAAATAAGTCAAGCAGAGAGAGTCAATTATCATACGGTTTCGCTTATTTGTGGAACATAACAAATAACATGGAGGACATGGGGAGATGGAGAGGAGAAGGGAGTTGAGGGAAATTGGAAGGGGAGATGGACCATGAGAGACTATGGACTCTGAAAAACAATCTGAGGGTTTTGAAGGGACGGGGGTGGGTGGGAGGTTGGGGGAAACTGGTGGTGGGTATTAAGGAGGGCACGTATTGCATGGAGCATTGGGTGTGGTGCATAAACAATGAATTCTGTTACACTGAAAAGAAATTAAATTTAAAAAAAAAGAAAACATTAAAAAAAAAAGAATCCCTTCTTCTCTCACTTTACCCCTCTACCCACATGAATGCATTCTCTCTCAAAAAAAAAAAAAAAAGTGCTTTTGAAAGATAAATTCTATATTCATTCTGCTTCTTCTGTATCTTTCTCATATCCTTACTTACACAACCCCCAAATCTTCCATTACACCCTTTGGGATACAAAGATCCTCTATATTTATTCTCAACCTATTCTTTCAATATTCCCTTTATTTTCTTTCTGAAACCGAAATCTAGTTCTTTCCCAAGGACTGTGCTTTCCTATAGCTCTCTTACAGAATGATCCTTCCCACACCCTGGAACACAGTCTTCATACAAGCGGGTTTGAAAGCAACATACTTGTCTTAGTCCTCATTCCTGTTTTCAGAACACTCTTGATCCCTCTAACCCAAGAATATAAGAACTTTGAATCACATGCCATCAGGTGATGACTCAAAGTTGCTATCATTTACCACCCTATATCTGTCCAATTTCTCAACAACTAAAAATCCTAGCTAACAACCTGGTCTGAACCATTCATCTGTTGCTAGAAATACTTTGACAGTTTATCACCAAAAGAGTTCAGTGAGAGTGTTACATGTTACCTCAGGAGAATATTTTATGAGCTACTGTCTTTTGCTTGGGTTATTAAAATAGCTTGCAACTTGTCTCCTTATTTTCACCTCTGTTCACAAAGAGTTTATCCTCAACACTATAGCTGGAATACTCCTTATAAAAAAAGAATTTAGATCTTTTCCTTTGAATTAAACCATGCTACAGTTTCCATTTCCCTAAGAGAAAAGCCAGTTCTTAAAATGGTTTATAAAGAAAGCCCTTTGCCTTTTAGTTTATCCGTCATTCACTTTATCCAGCGACTGGACTCCTTAATGTCACTAGGACAGGCCTCACACAATCTTCCCAAGTGGCTTTTTCCCCAGATGGAACATACTTCCCAACTGTCTGCATAGCCACTCCATCATAACTTTGAAGAATTGGCCCAGATCCACTTTTCAGTATGCTCCCCTTGATTGCCCATTAAAAACTGTAAACTACAAATCCAATGCAATCTCCATCAAAATACCAATGGCATTTTTCACAGAACTAGGAAAAAAATCCCAAAATTGTATGAAACCACAAAAGACCTCAAATAGCCAAAGCAATGTTGAAAAAGAACAAAGTTGGAGGCCTTATGCTCCCTGATTTCAAACTATGTTACACAGCTACAATATAGTACTGGCATCGAAACAGACACAAAGATCAATGGAATAGAATGGAGAGCCCAGAAACAGGCCCATGCATATTTGGTCAATTAATCTATGACAAAGCAGGCAAGAATATACTGTGAGGAAAAGATACTCTCTTCAATAAATGGTATTGGGAAACCGGACGGTCATGTGCAAAAGGATGAAACTGGACCACTACCTTACACCATGTACAAAAACAAATTTGAAAATAAAGACTTGAATTTAAAACCTGAAACCATAAAGCTCCTAGAAGAATACACAGGCAGTAAACTCTTTGACATCAGTCTTACCACTATTTTTTGGAACAGTTTCCTCAGGCAAGAGCAACAAAAGCTAAAGTAAACAAATAAGAGGACATCAAACTAAAAACCTTTGGCTCAGTGACGAAAACAACAAAAAGAAAAGGCAAGCTACTGAATTGAAGATGTTTGCAAGTCATACATCTGATGAGGGGTTAATATACAAAATATAATAACTTAACTCAATATCTAAAAAACAAACAACCCAATTGAAAAATGGGTAAGGGACTTAAATAGACGTTTATCCAAGGAAGATGTACAGATGGTTAGTAGGCATATGCAAAAATGTTCAACATCATCATCAGAGAAATGCCAATCAAAACCACAGTGAGATATTGCCTCACACCCATCAGATTGACTATTATCAAAAACACAAAAAATAATGCTTGGTGAGGATGTGGAAGACAGGGAGATCTTGTACACTGTTGGTGGGAATGCTTTAGTGGTACTGCCACAGTGGAAAACAGTATGTAGGTTCCTCAAAAAATTAAAAAGAGAACTAACTACCCTACAATCCAGCAATTTCACTTCTGAATATCTAAGGATAATGAAAACACTAATTAAAGGAGATATGCACCTCTACATTCATTGTACTTTTATTTACAATAGCCAAAATACAGAAGCAAGCTGAGTGTCCATTGATAGATGAATGGAAAAAGAACACATGGTGTATATATATATATATATATATATATATATATGCAAAATACCCTCTAGGCTGAGTAATATTTCATTATATATATATTCATTATATATATATTTCATTATATAATTATATAATATTTAATATTAATTATATTATGAGTAATATTTCATTTTGTATATATTTCATTATATAATGATTAATTAAAATTAATCATTATATAATATTTAATTATATATATATAATAAAATATTACTCAGTCTAGAGGGTATTATGCTAACTGAAAGAAGTCAGAGAAGGACAAGTACCATATGATTTCACTGATATGTGGAATCTAAAAACAAAAAACAACAAAACACAAACACAGTCATAGATACAGGAAATAAACTGCTGATTATGAGGTTGTGGAGGTGGGAAGAAATAGGTGAAAGTAATTAAGAGGTACAAACTTCCAGTTACAAAAGAAATAAGTCATGGGGGGTATAATAAATAGCACAGGGAATACAGTCAATAATATTTTAATAATTTTGTGAAATGAAATGGTAACTAGTCTTATGGAGATCATTTTGTAATGTATAAAAATATTGAAACTCTATGATTTATACCTGCAACTAAAAGAATATTGCATGTGAATTATACTTCAATAAAAAAACTGCAGCCACTACAAATACCATCTACTTACCATCAACCTGTCTACTTTTCTCTTTTGCCACAGTACTTTCGAAAATCATTTCTAATGTTTATTTATCTTGATAGAATGTAAACCCCATAAAGAGAAAGATTTTCATCTATCTTGCCACAGATGATACCAAGTACCTAGAATAGAGAGAGCCCAGAACATGGTAGGCATGAAATAACTATTTTTGACTAGATTAATATAACAGTACTTAAGTTAACTTCTAGTTATTCAACCTAATGGGACCATAAATACTACCACAATTCATAGATTTGTTAAAGAACTTTTTGAATATCATAATTAATCTTACCAAGCAGAGATAAAAATGTAGGAGCATGGAGATCAAATTCTGGGGTCCTCAGCTATGCTGAGTTAGCTAGCGTTGTGTTTTTAAGTTTTGTATTTGAATGTCATTAAATAATCTATCTTTTTATTTAACACAAGTCTCCAGCAACCCATCTTGTCTTATACTCAAATGACATCACTGATTTTTTTTTAACCTATTGGACCTATATATATGATTTACATTCCTAACAGAGTGATCAGAGAAGACAGCTTCCTAAAGCACTATTAGTGTTCTACCTGCTGTTTAACAAAGCATACCGAAGGCTACTGAAGGAAAGGTCTTTTTTTTTTTAATCCCATATATAGATATGGGACAGATAATTCTATAAATAAGGGGAAAGCCCATCAAATACCTTTAGTAACAGGCTTCTGAGCCTGCAAACCTCTCATTGAGGATAAAGTCCCTATCTCACTCACCTCTTAGGACTTTACAGAGCCTAAAAATATGGTACAGAGTTAGGTGTGGACTGAATGAGAACTATGCTGTTTTATTCATTATTGTATATCCAGTACCTAAAACTGGCCTTGCATAGGGGACATACTCCACTTGTTGAATAAAGGAACGGATATTTATTATATGAACAATTTACAAGTTGAGTGTACTCTGAAGAGAACTAAATATTCATTTTACTCTCCCAAAATTGTTCTTCTGTCATCCTTTCTCAGTTCCTACAAATATTCTATTATGCTTTATTGCAAGAGGAGTTCAGAGAGAATGTTACCTGTTACCTGGAAGGACTATTTTATAAGCTACTATTTCCTTTTTTTTTTTTTAAGATTTTATTTATTTATTTTAGAGAGAGAGGAGAGAGAAGGGAAGAATGAGAGAAAGAGAGAGAACACATGTGAGCAAGCGGGGTAGGGTGGCAGGCAGAGGGAGAGACTCTTCAACCAGAATCCCCACTGAGTGTGGAGCCTGACTTGTGGCTCGATCTCATGACCCTGAGATCATTACCTAGATGGAAACCAAGAGTCGAACACTTAACTGACTGAGCCACCCAGGCATCTCATAAGCTATAGTTTCTTGTTAACACAAAAGAAGGATTAATTTATCCAATTAGTGCACTGTCTCAGTTAATTTAGGTAAAAGGGCTCTAATAGAACAGGACACAGAGCAGACATGCCCGGTGAAGATTCTGTGGAGAGATAAGTTGGAGAGGACAGTTCTGAGGGGAGTTCTGCTATGGGGATAGGGGATGAGTTAGGTATGGTACTTGGAGCCAGTATGGAGTGGCAGAGTAGGCAGTCAAGAACAGAAATTGAAGCATTTATTATTTTTGTCCCCATTGCTTTTGTTCCTTGCATATTCTGAAATAGATTTGCCTAAATTCAACTGACAACTTTGTTTTTGTGATCATTTGTTCTCAAGAATCAGGGGACCATAGCAGACTATTTTAGCCCTGGCATCTAATACATGGAGAATCTAATAATTGCTTAAGTGTAGCTAAATAAATCATTTAAATGTATAGTTTGTTTGGCACATGTCAGATAATCACTTTCATTAAATAATGCATTGAAAAGAGTTGCAATGAGGATTGAGATGTTGTCTATGGAGCATTTAGCATGGTGCTGGGCACATAGCAGTTTCTCATTACATAGTAGTTATTTATAGTATTATAAATATATGTTTTCTATTTAAAAATCTTCTTATATTGAATTTTCCATCAGGCTTCTGAATGAATCCCTACAATTTTGTATGTCTAAAGAAGGAGATGAAACACTATCTTTTCTTCTGTATGGTTTTTGATTTTACTTTTGTTTTGTTATAGGATTCAGAGGAAATTAAACTGTTACAATCATGATAAAGCATATGAGACTCAGAGAAGAAAAAAATAAGGTGCAGCTTATCCCCATTCCTCTAAAAACACACCAAAGATCAGTTATTAGGGAAAGAGGCAAGGAGGACTTCCTACCTTTAAAATACTTCAGAAAGTGCCATAAATTCCTCAATACTCCACAGTATGGCTACTCCAAAGAAATATACTTCTGAAATATGCTAAGCAAAAATAATTAAATATCAATTTCTATTAATTAATTCTAAGTCATATTCTGAAGAATTTTCAATTTCTTTTTTTAATCAAATAAATATGTTCTGGAAGACTGAACTTTAGTCTCATACAAAATTCCACAGAAACTCATACAAGATAGTTAATTTTATTACCCAAATAAATTTTTAACCAAATTGATCACTACTTCTTATCTTATAGGGATAGAGCTCAAGTGTAACAAATGATAATTGTTGGTTATTTCATTTTAACTATATCTACATGACTATCAAGTTGGTTATTTGGTTTATGAATAATTTGATATGATTATAAATTTAAAAAATTTAAATTATTTTTATTAACATATAATGTATTATTTGCCTCAGGGGTACAAGTCTGTGAGTCATCAGGCTTACACATCTCACAGCACTCGCCATTGCACATACCCTCCCCAATGTCCATAACCCAACCACCCTAGCCCTAGCCCCCCACCCTCTAGCAACCCTCAGTTTGTTTTGTGAGATTAAGAGTTGATTATGGTTTGTCTCCCTCCTGATCCCATCTTGTTACACTAAGAAATATACTATTTGAAAGACTTATTATATTTAAAGGTATATTCCTTTTTTTGTTCTGCTGATAATTTCACTGTAAAATTTTTGCAGGTGGGCTGAGATTAAAGAAGAATTACTAAGTATTCTGTTCACCTCAGGAGATAACTTCACTGGTTTCATTAGCTTTTATTAGACATCCATCCCAACATTTTACTACAATGATGAATCTAGAATTATTCAACAATCAACATTAAAAAAAATCACTGTTATTTCAGTTTCCTAGTAAGACAGTCCCTTACTTTGGCAGAGAGGGAGAGGGGTAAATTATATTTATGTAGTGCTTGATTATGGCAAACCTAAAGACAGAAAGAGACAAAATTTAGAATTAAAATGATTTTCTTGGTTTTGGTGATTCATTTCAGTGTTTAACCCATCTTTGTTTAAATTTTAGCCTGTTTATTTGTGTATCCCGTGCTAATGTACTGATTAAAGGCAATCATGCTCCTGGATAGAAAGAGTTAAGATTAATACCAAGAAGAGGAGGGAGAAGATGAGAGAAAGCTGACCAAGAGGTGGAGAAAATGAGTGAATACTAATTAACTCTTCTCTCAAGTTCCCCTCTTGTTGTCCTTCACCCACAATCACTGGCAAGCACTCAGTCATAACTATCTCTGGATCTTACTTGGCAGAATTCTGCTTAGAGAAACACTTGGAATTTCCAAAATTTAAAAAAAAAATGTGTGTGTGAGGGGATATGGAATGTTACAGAGAACAAATTTTCTTCAAGTTCTTTTCACAGTTGTGAATGTTCTAGAACACACGAAGAGGGTTTCTTCACAGATATTTTTTGAACATCTAACTAGTTTTTGGAGAAGAGATACAAGAGACCAATTAGCAAGTTCTTGCAAGAGTGAGGTGATCAATGAGAAGAATCTAAACTAGAGAAATACCATTAAAAAGGGAGGGAAGGAGTGTGTGTAGGTGGCTCACGTCATGATCCTGGGGTCCTGGGATTGGGATCCAGCCCCATGTCAGGCTCCCTGCTCAGCCGGAAGTCTGCTTCTCCCTCCCCCTCTGCCTCTAGGCCTATTTGTGTTCTCTCTCATTCTCTCTCTCTCTCTCAAATAAATAAAATCTTTTAAAAATGAGGGGAGGGAAAGAAGAAAATAAGGGGATTTCTAAAGCGTAATGGAAATTGTGGAATCACAAATGATTATTGGGAAGTGATTAGATCCTTGCAACAGCAGGGAAGAGGAAATGCAGCAGGACACCAAGAAAAGAAACCTAGGTTGTTAATGTTATCATTAACTAAGAGAGGGAATACTTAAGAAGGAGCAGGTTGGAGAGAGAAATGATCCCTTGGGTTTGGGACATATTTATTTATAGTCTGACATCCAGGTAAGGTGTTCTAATATGGAAATGGAAACACCAGCCTGGAGCCTAAGAAAGAGATTGGGGCTGTGGTCATCAGTCATCAGGGCCTGAGTGACATTTGTTTGGAATCCAAGATAGGCATTTTCACCTGGACTGCAGACCCAAGAAAGAGTAAAAAGAAGAGCTCTCTAAAACTAAACATGTTAATTAGAAAGGCAGTATCTTTCTTTAATAAGCCACCACCAAAGTACAAATGAAATTTACCTTAAAATAATTATCATTATATATGAAATTCCAATTATACTTGAATCATATCTTAAAATAAAATGGTTCTACATCTTAGAGTATGAAATTACAGTAGGTATGATTGTAGAAAAGTGTGTCAACTATTCAACAACAAAAAAGAGATAGTATCTATATTTTTCAGGTCCATCCATTATTATTATGACTTTACATGTAAGTCATACTCTTGGAAATCTTTTCTTAGAGACTATTATATCTATAGATTCTAATTTTTTTAATGTTGTGAAATTTTAATTTTTCCCCTTACAAATTTCTTTCAGTCTTTATGTTTAAAAGATTTTCGCCAATTTTAGACCAGAGATATTATCTTAGAATTTCTTAATTATTTCATAAGGTTTTTCTCTTACATTTACCTTGTCAATCCATCTGAAGTGGACTTTTTTAAATGTATAAAATTTAATACCTGATCCAAGCCTCTTCTCCCTATACTCTCCTACTCAAATAATTTACCAGCACCATTTATCAAATACCCCTTCACTTTCCAATTTGGTAATACCCCCCCCCCAAAAAAGGAACACTAATTTCTTTAAATACAACACACAAAAAATGTTAAAATCTTCCACTATACATGACCCATGTAAGCCAATAGAATATTATGGAAAACAGAAAGAAAAATGGGAAAACAGGCTACAATAGAACATATGAAAGGAAAAATAAATGCAGAGGGAAAATCAGTCTTTCTTCAGAAATAAATGGAAAACATCCCAATTTATGGATTGGAAAAACTATTATTATTAAAATACCCATATTATCCACATGATCTACAGATTAAATGCTATTCCCATCAAAATTCCAGGGGTATACCTTACAGAAATAGCAAAAACAATCTTAAATTCATATGGGATTGCAAAAGACCTTGCATGGCCAAAGCAATATTGAGAAAGAAGAAACAAGTTGGAAGTATCACACATTCTGGTTTCAAAATATATCACAAAGCTATAATCAAAATAGTATAGTGCTGGCATAAAAACAGACATATAGACCAATGGAACTGAACAGGGAGCCCAGAAATAAACTCACATATACTCAGCAAACTCATCTTTGTCTAGGGTGCCAAGAATACACAATGGAGAAAATATAATCTCTTCAATAAATGGTGTTAGAAAAGTGGACATTCACATCAAACTCAAAAGTCAATTCAAATGGACTAAATATTTAAATATAAGGCCTGAAACCATAAAGGTCTAGAAGAAAAGCTTTTCAATTTTGGCCTTGACAATGATTTCTTGGATATGGCCTCAAAAAAGCATAGGCAAAAATAGAAAAATGAGGTTATGTCAAGCTAGGAAGCTCCTACACAACAATCAACACAGTTAAGACAACCTAGAGAATGGGAGAAAATATTTACAAACCATGTATCTGATAAAGGGGTAACACACAAAATATATGAGGAATACTTACGACTCTATAGCAAAAATTAATAACCCAATAAAAAATGAGAAAGGAACTGAAAACACATTTCCGCCAAGACAATGCCAGATATATGAGGTGTTCAACATCACTAATCATCAGGGAGATGCAAATGAAAACCCACAGTGTTACCTTAGGCCTACTAGGATAGCTACTGAAAAAAAAATAAGGGTAAATGTTGGGTAAGATATGAAGAAATATGAACTCTTGTCAGTGGGAATGTAAACTGGTGCAAACACTATGGAAAACAGTGTAAAGCTTCCTAAAAAACTAAAATGGAACCACCATATGATCTAGCAAAGCCACTTCTGAGTATTTATCCAAAAGAACTAAAATTAGAATCTTAGAGAGATAATAGCACTCCCATGTTCACTGAAGCACCATTCACGATAGTGAAGATACAGAAACAATCTACATGTTCACTGACAAATGAATGGATAAGGAAAAGTGGTATATACAGAAGAATATTATTTAGCCATAAAAAGGAAATTCTGCCATTTGTGACATATCTAGAGGACTTTACGTTAAGTGAGATAAGTCAGACACAGGAAGACATATACCATTTATATATGGAAACTAAAAGAGTAAAACTCATAGCAGAGAGTGGAATGAGGGTTGCCATGTACTGAGTGTAGGGGCAAATGGGGAGGTAACAGAAGTGGGTACAGAGTTTAGTTTATATGAAATGAAGTCTTAGAGATCTACTGTAGAGCATGGTGTCTATAGTTAAAACAATATATTATACACATAAAAACTTGCTAAAAGGGTTAGTCTTAAGTGTTAAAACAAAAAAAAATTGTAATCATAATAAAAAAGAAGGTTGGAGGAAATTTTACAGGTGTTAGATAGGTTTTTGGTATAGACCTTGATGATGGTTTCACCAATATATACTTATTTCCAAACTCAAAGTTTTATACTTTATACATACCTTTTCTACATCAAAAAAATTCATTAAAATTCAGTCTTTCAGAGCACCTGAATGTCTTAGTCAGTTAAGTGTCTAACCCGATTTTGGCTCAGGTCACGATCTCAGCATTGTGAGATCGAGCCCTGCATCAGGCTCCTTGCTCAGTGCAGTCGGCCTGGGGTTCTCTCCCTCTTCCTCTGCCCCTACCATCACTCATGCTCTTGCTCTTGCTCTCTCTTTCTCAAATAAATAAATAAAATATTAAAAAAATAAAAATAAACAAAATTGAGTCTTTCTTTTAATCTAAGAAATACAAATTTAAGCAAATATCCATTTTGAAGACTATCAGAATGGCAGACAATTTTTAAAAATAAGTGACTATTCCTGTGAAATATGTGAAAACATACAAAAACCCGGACAGAAACATAAATTTGTACATTAGGGTAATTTGGCAATATGTATCAAGAATACTTCTTATTTTTAATCTAGCTATGAAATTTCTAGAAATTACCAGGAACAAATCAGATATATACACAAACATTCATATACATAGAGATTTAGGATAGCATTACTTAAATTAGTAAGAAGTTGAAACTACTTAAATATTCAGCAACGGGTATTTTTTTTTAAGACTTTATTTATTTGACAGAGAGAGACAGTGAGAGAGGGAACACAAGCAGGAGAAGTGGGAGAGGGAGAAGCAGGCTTCCTGGGGAGCAGAGAGCCCCATGCAGGGCTTGATCCCAGAACGCTGGGATCATGACCCGAACTGTAGGCAGACGCCCAATGACTGAGCCACCCAGGGGCCCCAGCAACAGGTATTTTTGAGTAAGCTAAAATTTGTTGAACATTTTACATATATTAAAAGTTCTAAGGAATATTTATTAATAGGAGAAAATATTATAGATAATAGAAAGACCTGAATATATTCATGCATATTCTAAGTATTTTCAGTTTTAAGTAACATATATGCGTAGGACAAAAAAAAAATTTAAGATTGTAAATGTATGTTCCAAAATGTTAGCAATATCTAACTCTGGATGGTAGCATCGTTTGATTCTCATTTAAATTGTTCTACTTTTCTGCCTGATGTCAGTGTTCTATAATATCTATATTTTTATACTCAGAAAAATATTACTTTTAAATGAGTATCACCTAAAGACAAAATGGCTTGTATAACCCAGTAAAGGGATATAACTGGAATTACTAACTGAATATGCCTACAAAGTTTTACCTGAAATTTTAGTTTGGAAAAGGAACTAATTAAGAATGCTGTAAGATATAGCAATTACTGAATACAGGCTGGAAGTGTTAAAGGGTGTTTTAGTTTTAAAGAAATGGAATAAATGTATATAAATATATAAAACTCCAAAATAACAACAGGATGTGAATTAAGGATATTATAAGACTTCTATCTGCCACTGGAACATATAATTCAAGTAAGCATTACTTCATTTTAATGTTAGTTCATTTTCCTAAAATGAAAGCTTTTAAAGCAAATATCCTGAATTGCATTATGCATATATTTTACTATACAAGAGTTGGAAATTAGCATAAAAATAACTACAGAAAATCTCAAGGAACCTCCTAGCTAATTTTTCATCTAAGACATTTTATATGCTTTTTTTTCACATGAAGTATTTCTCTCTGCTCTCTTAAGCCCGTTGCCCCTAGCTTGAGTAGCAAACTCATACTTCGGGCCTTGCTTTAATTATCATTCTCTTCTGTTAGCCTACAGTTATCCTCTAGGATAAGAATTCTTGCTACAGATTGTCATAATAGCTAAGAATCCCCATTCCTTCCCCAAAATTGATGATATACACTACTCTGTGTGTGTGTGTGTGTGTGTTTTCCTGGACAAAATATATACTCAGTAACTATTTGTGGAATAGGTTATAGATTAATAAATTAATAAATCCATAACTGTGGTTTAGAGGCTACCCAACATAACATATATGCTCTCTTCTATCCTAGTGAACTACTAGTAACTCCATTTCATACACAAGTAAATAAAAAGATAGAGAGATTAAATTCTCACACAAAGCTATATGGGTAGGGTTTATGACAAAAATGCTTAAATACAGATTTGATATTAATTTTAATAAGTAAATTATGCTGCCACATTCATTCATTCAAAAGTACTGGCCTTTATGTAATGTATTTTTCTTTCACCTGTGATAAATGCTGTAACATTTAACTAAAATGCTTATACCTTGAACACACTTGAGAGTTCACTTCTCCTCTGCCCTGGCACGGCTGTGGGTAATGAAGAGTTTAGCACATTCTTCTTCCCTAACACCCTTTATTGAGATAGGGGCTTCCCTTTTTATTCCTGCTCAAAGCCTGAATCTCTGGGCCACTGGGCCTCCTTATCACCATCACAGCACAGCCACTGAAGCCGAGGATGCATCCCTGGTGCTAAAAATAACTTGATTTGATTGTTCAAGCCAGGCCTTGAGGCCCTAAAGCTCACCTCTCGCTTTTATCCTAAGTAAAAGCAGATAGATGTGTATAATACAAAGTACAGTGAAAGCCTGAATATGCTCTAGCTCTTCTCATAACCCCAAACCTGAGGGACTGACTGTAAGGAAAGGCTTCTTTAACAGGTTGTCAGTTACAACTGTCTAGATTTTTTTTTTTTCCTTGCTAGGGAGGACAGACCATCTCTTGGTTTCATGGGAATTTATCAGTGGTTTTTCTTGGCAATGGACTGTGAAAATGAAATAAACTGCTTAGTGTTTTTACCGTTGATCCGATTTGTATCAGTAATCAGATTCAAAAACCAATTAACAGCCCTACTGTGATGAAAGGAAGGAATTGTGTCCTAAAGAGAAACTCTTACAAGCAGTCCCTGAACAAAGATGTCTGACTGCATAATGTAGTAAAATAGAAATAAAGAAAAAAAAATACTAAATCGGGGCGCCTGAGTGGCTCAGTGGGTTAGAGCCTCTGCCTTCGGCTCGGGTCATGATCCCAGGGTCCTGGGATCGAGCCCCGTATCGGGCTCTCTGCTTAGCAGGGAACCTGCTTCCTCCTCTCCCTCCTGCCTGCCTCTCTGACTACTTGTAATCTCTATCAAATTAAAAAAAAAATACTAAATCAACTTGACTTTTGCTTAATGAATCATGATATTATGTTTAGCATTTTTTTTTTTAACTATGATTATCCCACCCTGGAGAAAGAAGAGTTAACCTGAAACCATTTTTCACTTATCAATCTGCCACAAATGTGAAGTTGTATAACAAATGTTACTGAAAATGGGGAAAAACATATACTGCTTTTTTAATATTATCTATGATAGTGCTTTTATAGGGGAAATTTAGCAATATCTAGAATAATTGAGACTATGGGTACCCTATCTATAATCCTCCTCTTTCAATTTTGCATATACATTCTTGAAAAACACTGGCATCTAAATTTAATGAGTCATGTTCAAGGATGCTCATTGTTACTTCACTTGTAACAGTAAAAACTGGAAATAAACTAAATGACAATAAACAAGAGAATACCATATTATGAAATACAGTACAATAGGAAAAAAAAAGAATGAGGTAGATCTTTATATTCAATCATAAAGAGATCTTTTAAGATTTATCACTGAGTGTGAGGGGGCAAGCAAATTGCAAAACAGTGTGTTTTTACATCAAAAACAACAATACTCTGTTTCCTACAGTTTGGTATATTTTGCAACTCAAATACGAGAAAGAAAAAGACCCTAAAAGGATATGCATGAGGAGTTATTTCTCTAGTTACTTCCGGAGAAGGAGAAAGAGGCCCAAGACTGCAGTCATGATAAAGGGGACTTAGATTTTCCGGCATGTTTTAATTATTAATGAAGGCAATGCAATTAATGTGTTGCTTGTATAATTAATGTAACAGTTATTCTAAATATAATTTGATTTTGAATGTATCTCTTTGAATAAATGCCTCAGAGAAAAATTTGAGTTGGTCATGAATAATGGTCCAGTTCAATTTTTTCTAATTTTTTTTTTTTTGCTAAACAATATCAAGCAGTTGATCTATTTAATAGAACTCTGCTTCTCTGAGTAGACCTTGGAAGAAAATAAGAAAAGACGTTACTATCTATAGTGCTAACTCTGAGGGTGAAGTAGGTGGGGTCAACAGTTTCTTCTGTGGAGCAAAAGAGGGGTGGGCGGAGAAAGATGCACACAGAAGTCAGTCAGTGGGCAAAGGGGCACTGTGACCTCTAACCATACACACCCCAAAGGAAAGTACCTGCAGCAGAGTTTCCCGAATGAGGAAACTGAGTAGATACGCAATGCCAAACCTCCTCTTTCATCTTCTTTTCCTTCACCTCTCACCATCCTGGAGAAATGGTCTATTTTCTATAGTGACTATTGTTAATGTTGATGAATGTGAAGAACTCATGAGGGCATGTTGGGAGAAGCTGGGTCTTCTTCCTCTTACTAACATAAAGAAGTAATCTAGTTTGGGAGGGGAGGGAAGTTGGGGGTTGGGTGAGCTTGGTGGTGGATACTGAGGAGGGCACATATTGCATGGAGCACTGGGTGGAGTGCATAAACAATGAATTTTGGAACACTGAAAAAAAAATAAATACAATTTTTAAAAAAGAACAAAGGGCGCCTGGGTGGCTCAGTTTATTAAGCGACTGCCTTCGGCTCAGGTCATGATCCCAGAGTCCCAGGATTGAGTTTTGCGTCGGGCTCCCAGCTCCGTGGGAAGTCTGCTTCTCCCTCTGAACTTCTCCCCTCTCATGCTCTCTCTCACCCTCAATCTCTCTCAAATAAAATCTTTTTTTAAAAAAGAATAAAAAAAAGAAGTAATCCAGGGCAAGAATAATTATTAAAATCTACATTTTTAAATTTTCTTTTTTTTTTTTTTTACTTTTAGATTAGAATCTACTCATTACATTAAGCCTTTTTCCATATTGGAAGTAGCATGATGCAATGGATATATTTGGGAGACCAACAATGTAAGACCAAATCATTGCATAATATTTACTGGGAAGCCTAACACTGTCAGGTCACTAAACTATTTTTCACTCTATTTCAGAAAAAGGGGTGAGGAGCATTATTCCCTAACATGATGATCTCATATGGTCTTTGTGAGAATGAAACACAAAAGAGCCTTAAAAATTTTAAATCACCGTACCTCTCATAGTAGGTTGAGTCCAGCTCTGTTTTAGAAATATAAAAATTGGGAAAGGAAAGACTAATAAAAAATAGAGAGGAGATACTGTGAATACAATTTTTTTAAGAGTAGGAGGGTAGATAGTCAATAAAATATACTTTTAAGTTCATAAAATAAAAATATAGAGCTCAAACATACTCATTCTACTTAAACAGAATTTTATATAGTGACCACTCATTGTCTTTACTTTTTTGAGCAAGCACCTCAAAATTCAAATATGGTAGAATAAAAACATGCTAATGAGTATGCAGAAATGAGTGTCGAGTGTGTACAGGGAGACACCTGTTGAAGTAATAATATATCCGAGCAGAGAGAGTCAATTATCATATGGTTTCACTTATTTGTGAAGCATAACAAATAACACGGAGGACATGGGGAGATGGAGAGGAGAAGGGAGTTGAGGGAAATTGGAGGGGGAGATTAACCATGAGAGACTGTGGACTCTGAAAAACAATCTGAGGGTTTTGAAGGAGTGGGGGGTGGGAGACTGGGGGAGCCTGGTGGTGGGTATTATGGAGGGCACGTATTGAATGGAACACTGGGTGTGGTGCATAAACAATGAATTCTGTTACACTGAAAATAAATTTTAAAATAAATAAATAAATAAATAAATAAATAATATATCCGAAATTCCTATGCTTATTCCAAATGCTTCAGAAGGAAAGCAATGAAATATATCAGGAAAAATAAGCCTAGGGTGAGTTTTCTCAACTAGAAAACTAATTTTAGATAAAAATTTCTAAAAGCTTTCAAGTTCTAGGAGATACAAAGCTGCAATTTGAAACTTAGAGGAACTGACACAAGATCACCACTGGGAGCAAAGGCCCTGTTTGATTGTGACCTCAGAGAGAGAACTTTCCTCTGTCCAAAGAAAAGAAGAAAGGGTGACTGCGTTTTGACTGCAAGCACTGATGCATAATCTTTTTAGCTTGACCTGATATGGATGCTACTTTCAGTTCATTGATTCCCAAAACACAAATTGTCACTCACTATATGATAACTAGCTTTGATGACCAGAAAATATTTTATTTTTTATTTTCTGTAGAAATGAAAAGAGGAAAAAAAATGGCCTCGACCCCAAAATAATTATTATTCTTGATAACCATAATATTAGCAAAATTTACATTTTTTATGTTCCAGGCACTATACAAAGCACTTTATATTTAATCCTCATTAACGAGTCTATAAAGTATGTACTATTTTATACACAGATACATAATGCAAATACATATATACACAAATATACATATATACTTGCAAAATATACACATATTACTGATACATATAGTTTTATATTTGGTTTACATCTTAAAAATAATCTTTTCATCACTTAATTACCAGAAATGATTTTTTTGCAAATAAAAACATATACTTAGGACATATAACAAAATTCAATGCCACATTCATAGTATAAAAATGGCATGGGTTCTTCATTTTTTCGGTTTTCTTAATAAGCATATACTGTACAGATTCATTGTTTACGTTATCTTTTTGCTAACATATGAAAATAATACACTGAGTTCAGGTAATAACTAGGAGTGAGCTTTTAAAAAAACGTTAGAAATTAGCAGTTGGTCAAATATCTGAAGTTTTTCAAAAACTATAAATATCTAAAAAAAATAACTATAAATATCTCTTTGCTAGCTTTTGGTCTCTAAACACTTATGCCTTCCTTCAAAGATTTTTCTCCACCTGAATGAAATGATTGCAAAATCTCTGACTCGATGTGTTTACTGCTAGTGTCTACAATGCATCAGTCTCTTTGCTAGGCACTGGTGACTTAATGAACATTGTGAACACAAAGTTTGCAGAATGGAGAGGAGGCAAGTGTGGACAGAATGTTAAGATAGTGGTAATACAAAGTGCCATTGAAGCACAGGTCAATGACCCTCCTCCTTCCCCTCCCTCTCCTTCTTCCCCTCCCCCTCCCCTCACTCCCCTCTCTCCCCTCTCTGCCTTCTCTCTCTCTCTCTCTCTCTCTCATGCACAGGCACATAAAATCAATGTCTCATTCTGAAGATAAGTAATTGGGTGAGAGGGAAAAAAGTAAAAGAGAATGTGTCTGGAGAGTATAAACTGGGCAAAATTTTATCTGGTTCTAGGGAGAGAGATCGTTTTGCTCGCACACAGGTGCAGCATTTACTGTGCAAAAGGTGAAAAAGCAAATAAAGTAATGTAGGGTGATTCAGAAATGATAGAATCTGGGAAATCCAGGAATCACTGTGACAGAAGCCATTAAGATCCATGTAATCCTGAGGATGCCTTAAAAATTCAGCTTTTAATAATTAAATGCTATTTTAAAATTCTTGGGGTGCCTGTTTCCCTCAGTCAGAAGACTATGGGAATCCTGATTTCAGGGTCATGAATTAAAGCCCCACATTGGGTGTAGAGATCACTTAAATAAAATTTTTTAAAATTCTGAATAAAGTAGTTCTTACATATGGAAATTCTACTGAAACATTAAGATAATGGGTAAATTACAAGGGTGTCTGGGTGGCTCAGTCAGTTAAGTGTCTGCTTTCTGCCCAGGTCATAATCCCAGGGTCCTGGGACTGAGCCCTACATCAGGCTTCCTGCTCAGCGGGGAGCCTGTTTCTCCCTCTGCCTGCCACTTCCCCTGCTTGTGCGCTCTCTCTCTCTACCTCTTTCTCTCTCTGGCATATAAATACATAAAATCTTTAAAAAAAATGTAGAAAAGGTGGGTGGTGTGTGTCAGGATTTGTCTAGTCTCAATTATGTATGCTAATAAGATTAAACATAGAACCAAATGAAATTTCTCCCATCTCACATCCTGAGTTTCCTAAAATTTTAGATTCTTGAACCTCAAACAGCTATCACTTTTTAAATTCATATTAAAACTGAATGTATGGAACAGCAAAAAAAAAAAAAAGATTTAAGTTGGGAAGATGCATATAAATCAATATAAAACAAAAGTCTAGGCAATATACTGATAAGCAAAGCAATTTGAAGGGAATGGCCAGTTCAAACTATCTATTAGGCAACATCTAAATACCTCAACTTTCTGAATCTGGTCATATATGTAAATTTGTAGTATACTTCTCAGTAGGATACATGTTAATAAATGGAGTAGATTAGGGCATAAAATGAGAAGCCTGATTGCATTTTTAAATATTTCAATTTCAGTTTTCAGAGCAAACCCAGCCATTTTTAACCTAGCTCTGATATCTAGTCTTACTCGAAATACAGATAAAGTCTGAATCATAAATTAACATATAAATGACTTTGTGTTGATTTAGAAAAACTAAGTTGACCTCAGGTCCTTTAACCTTCAGTGAAGCCTAATGAAATAAAGAGCATTATAAGTTATGGGGAAAGTGTCATGAAGTTTTCATTGATTCATTCAATAAGTATTCATAGGGCATCTTCTTGGAGAATATAAATTCCCTACACCCAATGTCCCTACCATGTACTTAAAGGTGTATGACAGTCACAATTATAAAATGCTAAATAGCAATTGTATTAGTCAGGGCTCTCCAGAGAAACAGAACCAACAGGATAGATATAAAAGTATATTAAGAGTTATTTGTTATTGTTGTTGTTTTAAAGGAATGGACTTATAATTGTAGGACACATTCAAGTCTGAAATTTGCAGGGGAGGCAGCAGGCTAGAACTAACTCAGGCAGGATTTCTGTATTGCAGTCTTAGAGGCAGAATTCATTCTTCTCTGGGAAAACTCTTGTTTTTGCTCTTAAGACCTTCAACTGATTGGATGAGGCCCACCCACATTACCAAGAGTATTTTGTATTATTTTAAAGTTTGCTAATTATATGTTAACCACATCCAAAAAGTTTCACAGCAAGATCTAGACTAGTATTAGTTAGTTAGACCAAACAACTGGGCACTGTAGCCTGGCTAAGTTGACTATAAAATTTAACCATCACAGCAGCTCATGAGAATAGACAGTTATTATTTCAGATATAGCATTGATATTGAAGTTCTCCAGTGAATTTTAACCATATACAAATCCATATGAGCCATTATGAAAACTAGAATATTAGATCAATTGCTAATTCCTCCTGAATATGGGCCAGTCTTAACCCATTCTAAGGGCAAGATTAAATAGAAAAACCAGATACAGCTTCCCCCTCAACCCTCAGCTCATACTCCTGGGAAGATTGCCCTGGGTACATAGCCACCATAATGGAAAAAAACCCCAGACTGCATCCAGAGACCATATATAGGTGTTCTAGACAACAGCTTCTGCTGAGCTCCCAGCTACCAACCAGAATTATGACAGAAGCAGCCTCTGCAAAAACTTAAGTCAACATCCAGCAGCAACCATATGAGAAATCCTGAGTAAAAACCAACTAGCTAAGGCCCAGTTAACCCCCAAAGCAGTGAGAAATAATAAATTATTGTTGCTGTTTGATACCACTATGTTTGGTAAGACTTATAATGAATCAAAAAATAACTGACATATTTTACTGGCAATCGAACAGATAGTTAATTAATATTTTGAATATTAAAATATTTAATATTTTAAATATTAAAAGGTAATTAATATTTTGAATTTACTGAATGCTCACTGTGTGCTGGAAACTGTTTTAAATACTTTATAAATGTACAAAAATGCATTCAATTACCACAGTGACCCAACAGAGAGAGTTGCTGTTTTACCCAGTTTTATAGATTAGAAAGCAGAGGCACTGAGAGATCAAACAACTTGTCCAAAGTCACCCAAGGATTTGTGGAGCCAGGATTTGAACACACTTTCTCTAACATATATTTTCCAGCGAAAGAAAGAAGACGACAAAGGAGTTTTATTTCATACATAGAAGAACAAGGCAACGGAAGCACTGGTTATCATTAAAAGAAAAATAGAAAAGTTTTACAACTGTGTAAATGGTATATAATCCTGTATTATTCCTGCGTGATATCAAAACATTTTGGGGTTTTTTTTGTTGTTGTTCTTCTTGTTTTTGTTTGTTTGTTTTGAGGCACAAGAAGAATATGAAAAGAAAGAAAAAGTTTCCTCTCCTACTGAGGCCTGGGAATCCTTAACAGTTGCCGTAGCCTTAAAGAGTCCTAGGATAACTTAATGTAAAATAAATTGGACTAGTTTGACTTGCAAAGGCTTAGATGATTTTAATAATGCCAAGATCTTCATTGCCCCTATTAAGCTGGGATCTACTCCAGAATAGATGTTCACAGCAAGACAAGCACATAAAAAAGGAAACTAACCAACCAACCAACATTTCCTCATCCTGCCAAATGAACTTTATCCTTCACTCATCAATGTTTGCCCAAGAGGTCTTCTTTCAGCTTGCCTACGTGACGTCCCAGAAACTTGTGACATCATCTTCTCATTTTGGCTTCTGTGTTCCTTAAACCTTTCTAGCATCATCAAGTCAAATTCTTATATTATACAGAATCTATAGAACAACTAGGGTCAAAATATTCTAAATTGAAAGGCACTGTAGATTATCACCAGTTGATTCTACTTAAAAAGTCCTGCAGGATGACAAAAGAAGACTGTGACAAGTAATGCATCTTGTATCTCTATGACAGAGAATTATTTACTAGAGAACCATTGAGCAGAAGACTCTGCCATTTAAGCACAGAGTCCAAACTAGCTTCACTATTTCTACTGAAATCTTCCTCATGGCCTGGGCAATATGATAAATGATAAAAGTGAACAGCCTAGTTTTAAAAGTAGAAACCCTTATCTTTCAGTAATGGAAGGAAGGTACAGAAAATACATGTGAGAAAAAGAAGAGCTGTCTTTGACATCAGTTGTTGGCCTGGGATGATTAGCTGGATGTTCGTGTTGCTAAGAGGTTACCTGATACTCACAAACAGATCTCAGTGTTTTCCCATGAACATAAATAAATTTACAGAACATCAACTTTAGACAAAGCCACTCAGGGGTCCTGATGGATCAAAACAAAAAATAAAACCAATCTCTGCACAGGTCTGAACATAAACCTTGTCCAAACTGTTAAAACAACTCAACATTCCCCCATTCTAGTTCATAAGAGTAACTGCCGCTTCTTTATAAATTGCAGCTTTAGACTTGCCCTCCTTCTAGATAAGATCTATTAAAATACCAAATCATGGAATAACCCACACTTCCTGATAGCATCCAATTCAAAGCAAATCATCTTTAAACTCTCTCCAAAACCACCTTGCATGAGCCCAAATCCTACGATAAGTCCTCCCTAGCACCCCAAGATGTAACTCAGTACCCGATGGCATGTAGTCTCTCTCCTTACAAAAGAAACA
Organism: Enhydra lutris kenyoni; assembly: GCF_002288905.1. Classification (NCBI taxonomy): domain Eukaryota; kingdom Metazoa; phylum Chordata; class Mammalia; order Carnivora; family Mustelidae; genus Enhydra; species Enhydra lutris. The sequence continues at coordinate 31,283,124 of NW_019154105.1, forward strand.
AGCCCTACTTTTCAACTCCACATGCACTCCTAGTGATCTTCAGCAGAGGGTGTACACAAATGCAAGCATGCAAGAGCCTAAGCCTTATAAGGATCAAAAATAGAGTAAGCCTCTGGTAGATCAAAAACAATAACCATGGTAACTATTTTACGAAGTCAGACATCAACAACCGAATAGATGATTTGTAATATACAATATACAGAATCTTTACAAAATATTTTAAGTAATACTTACAAATAAAACAGGCTACTTTTTTTAAGGGCAAAAATGGGGAAAAAATTATTTTGGGATTAACTCATGAGAAAGCCGAACACACAAGGACAAACCAAGTTATCACTTCAGCATAAAGGTTGACAGATTCTTTGCTAATTTCATGACAAACCTATTCTGAGTATAATTCGTTCCCAATATACTCATTTGGAAATTGTATTTTTCTTAAACGAAGAAATCCAGTTTGGGAATTTCGATACTGCAGAAATCCATCTAAATATTACTTCCCAGTGATCATTATCACTAAAAGTATCCATATTTTGAGTGTATAGTTTACTTCCAAAATAACTACTGTGTGCAGAATGCATATTTGGTACTAAATCCATAACATTAATACAGGAGGAAAAACTGAGCTTTATCCATTTTTATAATACTTGAACTATCTCCATATATTATATAGGCTATCCTGGTTGGGATATGAGGTTGAAAGCTGGTATGCATGTGGGTGTCTGAGTGCGTGCCTTCATAAGACCCTGAGTTTAATGAAGCATTTTCTTGCTTGAATTCACCCAGCTGCCATGAGTCCTCAGGCTCTACCCCATGGAAATATGGAGGCACTCAATGAGACGCTATAGCCTGATGGGCAGTGTGCAGATTCTGCAAATGTACTCAGAATTTAAAAAAAAAAAAAAAAAGAACCTCAATTAGGGCTATTTTAATGATGATCCATCACACGGTTTGAAAATACAAAGGTGGCAAGGGAAAAGGTCTAGTTATGTTACTGTGGATTGGCCTCTGGTCATAAGGACCAGATGGAGAAGCATGAAGAAACCAAATAGAGATATTCAGCAGGAGTGGCCTTCATCCAAAAGGAAGCACTTACTCATGAGAGTGTCTGGGTGAAGGATGAGCTTGCAGAAAACACTGACGAAAATTTCAGCCTCTCTTCTCCCCAGATGATTTCATAAACATGCTTTGTACATTAAAACTATCCATAATAATTTAGGTTTAAACAATCCTCTGAAAAGCAGTGATAGTGAGAAACCGATAAAAATAACGAACGTAGAAAAAATTCCCAGGATATTCTTACTCAGAAGAACTCAATCAGAAGCTAAATCTTTCGAATTTGTGAACACAAATGAATCTTTTAGCTAGGGTCCGACCCTAAACACATGATGGAAATTTGTAAGGAAAGAACAAATTTGAGTTGGAAGAATGTAGGCAACTTTTATTTTTTTTTAATTTTTTTATTATTATTTTATTTTATTTTATTTATTTGACAGACAGAGATCACAAGTAGGCAGAGAGAGGAAGGGAAGCAGGCTCCCTGCTGAGCAAAGAGCCAGACGTGGGGCTTGATCCCAGGACCCTGAGATCATGACCTGAGCCAAAGGCAGGGGCTTTAACCCACTGAGCCACCCAGGCGCCCCTGTAGGCAACTTTTAAAACACAGAGTATGTTCAATGACCACCAGAAAGTTCCTGTTGAAGAGAGTCCATGAACATGCAGTGCAATCTTGCTGAACCCAAACCCGCCCGAAACACAAAAACTCTTTCTGAAGAGAAATTCTGTGCATGTGATAAGTGTGGAAAACCCCTGGCTGCTCTTTCCAGCTCTTCCTCATTTGCATTCTCAACACTATGTCAGCTTCTGCCAACCCAAGCTCTTTCTCCTTTCTCTTCACCTTTCCCTCAGCTTCTCAGTCTCTCCCTCACCTTTATACATTGACATATATCTGTAGATTCGAGATCACTTCTCTTTCCCATTCAAGTGCCATATTTTTGCTGGTGAGTCTTCCATTTGTTTTTCCTATCTTATCCCATTTCTATTCTTTGGTGGGAGGGGAGGAGCATAACTGTACCTATTCCATTTTTTTTAAGTTTGTCAACTTTTTATTTTATCAAGGAAGAGCCTTATAAAAACTATCATAACTATTATTTCGTAAAAAGACAGAAAATTATAAAATCAAAAAGTAGAAAGGGCATAATCTCAGAATAACGTATAGTTTCTTCCCAAGTTAGGATAGTTAGAAAAGTTATGCAATACCCACCACCATCAGACTTATATTTCCTATTCTGCCAAAGAATAACAAAATCTTCGTCTGGGTGAAGTCATGTCTCAAGTGTCTTTTGGATTCTAGGATTCTATTCATGTCCAATGTCATTCTGTTTGATATATTTTATATATGTTTATTCTATATAGGAGTTCACTTTTAATTTATAATGGCCTATCTGCTACAGATGATTACAGATAATAATTTTCACAAATCTCAAGCTGGCTCTGCCTTACCTTACTTTTAATTGAAATTGTTGTAGAGAGAGTTGTAGATTCAAATGCAGTTCTAATGCTGTTCACATGTAGTTATTAAAAGGTGAGCCTGGTGGTGGGTATTAAGGAGGGCACATATAGCATGGAGCACTGGATGTGGTTCCTAAACAATGAATTCCGGAACACTGAAAAGAAATTTTTTAAAAATTAAAAAATAAAAGTAATAGAGAAGTCCCATAGTTCCTTTCTTTATCCATTATAATACAGTATTTTACAGAACACAGGCAAGGATATTGAATAGATACAATTCACACATCTTATTCCAATTTCCCTAGTTTTACTTATATTCATCTGTGCACGTGCATGTTCTTGTGTGGACGGTGTACTTAGTTCCATAAAATATTACCACAATTATAGGTTTGTGCATCCGCCACACAGTCAAGATGCCAAACAGTCCATCAATGTAAGACTCCCTCGTGCTGCCCTTGATAACCACATCCACCTCTCCCCCTGCTTAGCCCATATGCCTACTCTTAGCAATTTTTTCATTTCAAAAATGTGATATAAATGGGATAATTTTGTGATATAAAATATAAAAATATAAAAATGTGATATAAATGGGATAATATAATGGGATTTTTAACCTTTGGGATTGGTTTATTTCACCAAGACTATCCCCTAGATAGTCATCCAAGTTGCTGTGTGTATCAATGCTTTATTCCACTCTGGTGTTGAGTGGTTAGTATTCCATAGTATGTCATGGATTGTTGACCATTCATCTTTTAAAGAATAACTAGGTTGATTCAACATTCTATGAAAAATAAATGCCCTTTGAATATTTGTATTAAAAAAAACAGAAGCATAAACCAAGCCTTTAATGGATTTTTTCATCCTAGGAAAGATAGAAAACCATTACTCACATGTACTGGGCTTATCCAGCTGAATATACTGTTTTCATTCTAAGCACTATTCAAAGTTGTTTTAAATCATATATAACAATCCTAGGAAGTAAATATTGTTAATACCCATGGTAGAGGTGAGAAAAATGAGGCAAAGGGTGGTAAAGTAAATTGTTCAAGGTAATTTCTAAGTATCCAAGCTGGAATTTGAACCCAGGCAGTCATTCCGTAGATCATTATTGTAGTCATAATTCAATACAAAAAGCAGAAAAGCACATGAACCAATTGAAAAGTAAATTATTTTTTAGCTATTTACAACTATTTCCAGACTCTAATGACTTTGATCACCAGCATATCATTTGACCTCACTAGACCTAGACATATTTATGGATAAAATGTGGTGAATCTATTTCATTTTGCAGATGCTCTCTTTCTGAGCTCATGCTTTAGTTATTACCCTGGTTCAAGGACTACATGCCTAAGTGGGAGACTTTTGATTTCCAGAACTGGCAAATCTCTATAATTTCAGGGCACTCAGATTTATATTTGAATACAAAGCAGCAGAGCACCAAATAGTCCCCATTTTATATTTACTTTAAAACAGATTATGTTAGAATGTTCTTATCGGTGACAAATACATTTTCCCCAAGAAACATTAAGTTCTTACTTTAAGGCAAGAATTTTACAAATATTTATGCCAACATGTCCTGAAATAGCATCTCCAAAATTTTAAGAGCTTTTAGATTTATCACAAAAAGGGAATCGGAATAAAACTTTCTCTTTTCCACTATACTCGTATTGAGTTTTAAAACCGATAATGACAAATAAGCATATTTTTCATATCTGTTCTTGTATTCACATTACCCCTTCACTGACAGTAAAAAGACTAATTTCAAGTGTCCTTTTTTTCCCTCAGAAATTAAGGTTTAAGGTTTTCAAAAATTCAAAGTTATTTCAATTGTATTATTAAACTAAGGTGGAATTAATGTACAAATGACGCATAAATTGATATTTCTGTACAAGATAGTGGTAGGCATTGTTATCTATGTCAAATAAGATGTGTATTACAACCCTGGGGCAAAATATTACATTTTAAAATTTAATGGGCAAGTAAAATAATATTCTAGAAGAGCACCAGTAAGCTGTACCACAATCTGTCGTTTGTCGATTTATATTTTCATCATTTTTTATATATGAAAAACAAATTGCCCTGTACCACAGAAAATAAAGCTTGAACTCCATGTCTCCACAGAGAATTTTGTAGGAAGCACTTCAAAGAGGAAGACTTTTCAAACAAAATTCATATTTATTCTATTCTTGTAGAATTTAGTAAATTGGTCAGAAGATGAAGTCTCATATAGAAGTATTGAAAGAGAAATGGACATCACTTTTCTAATAGCTAAAAATCTGGTAGCACCATGCAGAAGTTACACTGGTTTCTGGAGACTTTTATAAAGTTGTTACTAGAACATACACACACACACACACACACACACAAATCATAGCAATTTTATGCTGTGTGGTTGCAGACACATAAAAAATTGTTTTCCCAAAGGAGACTCTTTTTATTAAATGCTATGCCCAATTAAGTTCAGTTAATCGTTTTTGGTATAAAATGAGTTGCTGTGGAGTTGTTTTCCCTGAGGGAGTAAGCAGCTCTCTGGCTTTGGATTAGAGAACAGCTGAAAGCAATCAAACATCATCTGAGCTCTACACGTTTTTTCTTAATATAGAATCATCTTGCCTAGCTACCATGGGCTTTTAGGAGGGCAAAAGTGTTTAAGTTTCAGGATTTGATGTGTTGTTCGTTTGTTTGTTTGTTTGTTTCTAGTGTATAAATGCAGTACAGGTGCCTACAAGGCAGGGCTCTCACCAGCTTAGTGCACTAGTATCCCTCAGAAGCAGAGTGGGTGGGAAGGCACAGTCTTTAGCAAACTTATCTTCAGTGCAATGGGTGCAACAAATTTAAATATATGTTAATAATAAATGTACTTAATTCTCCTTGGTCCCTTTCTGAACACTAGGTTTTGCATCAATTACAATAAATAGTAAGGATGCTACATTGTTTTATGCTTGTCTAAGAAATTAAGACTCCAAAAACTTTTCAATTGTATGTAGCGTTTGAAAGATTCTTAGTCACCTTAACTGCAGCCATGAAAATCATTAATTGTTGAACAAAGACTCAAAGGACTTAAGATGGAAGACAAATTGCATCTTTATTCTAACGGTGATGAAAGCCTAAATGAGATTCCTCCCCATCATTAAATCTCTATCATACTGTAGAATAGACCTCTTCCCACAAGATAACAAAACGTTACTGTACTATGCAGGATGGCAGTATTTTTCCTCATGATCCCTGCTATACCTTATAAGTTAGAATTTATGCACTAAAAGCAAAACATTATTTCTATACATGATCTTTTTAAGGAATTACAAATTAGTCATCGCTCTTCCAAACATTCTGCTGATTTCTCGCTTTATGTTCTAATAAGCCCAGCAGATCATGGGACCCTACAGAATAAATTGAAATTCAACTAATGTATATTTTCATAAAATTATTAATTTCAAATTAATGGACTAGAATGTTTTATTGTCAAAATACAACAAAATGGCATATAGGTATAATACCGGAGGTTTAAATTTAATATTGAATTCTAAGTTATATTGTTATGTAAAAATATTTAGAAAAAACTTCTCAAGCTATTTCTACCGGAAACTTCAATATGTGTTAATTCACTTCTTTATGTAGTGTGACCAGATGGGAATGTAGGGAATTACAGACGTCCGAATCTAAAAGTAACATGAGATAAATAAATGTAACATGGAGAAGTCAGAAGGAGGAGGGGCGTTGGAGCTAACACAAGACTTGCACACCTACGTGTGGAGGTAGGTGACAGCGTGTCAGAGGCAAACTCTTCGGAGCAATCAGAAATGAAGGCACAGGGCTGGAAGTTATAATCTCAGGCACGACTTCACTCAGGTGAAGATACACATCAAAAGTTCTGATGGGTCCATGTTTTCATAGAAACTGTCGGACAGCTAACTTAAATAGAGACAGAGACTTATAAAGACACACATGTTTCTCAGGAAAGTGAAGGACAGAATTTCTGCTGAGGCCAAAGGATGGTATGGAACCAATAACTGAAAAACTACAGGGGAGGAAAAAAAAAAATAGGCATCACAAAATCCTCTCTCCTCTCTGCTGATCTGCTTCACGCTTCTCCCATCTGAAAATGACTTTTATCTGTTATAACATTCTTGATAGAGAGCTATCATAACCAATAGCCCCCTGCACAGTTTCACCCATAAAAGTGATGCTGGACTGGTCAGAACCACCTGGATTTGGTTTCAAAGTCCTCCTGGAACATGCTCATTGGCTTAAATCAATTATCTGTGGCTACAGGTAGTAACAAGGATATCGAAACAATGAAAAACGCCTGGAAGTCAAACAGACAACCTGTAATTTCCATATCGAGTAGAACTTTACTAAAAGCACGCATCCCAGGACAAAGCTCCAGAATGGCGAAGGGAACTGGTAGGAATTAAGTGGGTCACTTAGTAGGTTTCTAAGTCTATTCTGCCAAACATTTAAAATATTTGAAAGAGAAGACAAACCTACCAAGGACAATTCTTCTGAGTTCTTAAACAACTTTTGCAAATCCAGAAGGAAAAAAAAAATCGCCTATTGTCCTATTCCTTAGAAATAGTTCTCTGGAACTGTTATGTTTCCTCAAAGAAAAATGAATTTTTATTTTTGCTATAACATATATTTAAAATTATATGTAGTTAAATCTACCATTTTTCCATCATGATTTCATGTATTGATTTTAAGCTAAAAAGTCATCATTCATCCAGAGATATAAAAATGTGTGACTTCTTTTTTTGTATTTCTTCTGTTGTTGGATTTCTTTAAACTTCACTGCTGGGAGTCTCAGAATGAAATTTATCATCCACCTTAAGCAACTGTATAGTCCAGGAAGTCTAGAAATCTACATTTTTAGTTTCATCTCACTTTGGTGAATATTCAAATTTATACTTTATTTTGTATTTCTATTATATGTATTTCCTATAAGGCATTTCAAATTTTTTGTGGGAAAAAAAAGGCAGGCTTCGACTAGTTTCTTCCCCTCTTTTAAGTTAAATTTCATATTGTTTTTATAGGTACCAGTAGAGGAAAAAATGATATATTTGATTCCATTTTTCACAAAACAAAAACTTTTGAAAATAATATCAGTTTAGATTTTACAATATATATTTTACAATATATATTTTAAGTTTACCTTATTTTTAATGTTAGGCAGGGGTAGTGGTCTATATTTTTCAACAGCCTATTTGCCATGGGTCTACAACCAAGTGGATGCCAGCTGTAGTGCTTAAACAGAGTCTTGTCAGTGTTCCACTATGCTGACTATTTACCCTTTAGGTGTCATTTTGGGGGTGTTCAGGATGGCCCTGAAGGAAAGGCCGTAACTGTTAGGACAATGGGTACTTGAGAGCTTAGGAACTAGATGCTTACTAGATTGTATAAAATTATTTCAACATTGGGGGTGCGTGGGTGGCTCACTGGGTTAAACATCTGCCTTCGGTTCAGGTGATGATCCCAGGGTCCTGGGACTGAGTCCCGCGTCCGGCTCCTTGCTCAGTGGGGAGCCTGCTTGCCGCTCACTCTCCCTCTGCTATTCCCTCTGCTTGTTCTCTCCTCTCTCTCTCTCTCTCTCTCTGGCATATGAAGAAAACCAGTGCACACGTATCAGTGCATATTTGCTAAATATTAATCTGATTCTAGGGATATGGGCTTGATAAATACACGATTACTCAAAGAGAATTCCTTCCCACTCTTAGGAAATAAGTATATGATTTGAAGGCACCTGTTGTGGATTTTTTTTTTTTTAAACATTTTATTTATTTATTTGACAGAAAGAGAGATCACAAGTAGGCAGAGAGGCAGGCAGAGAGAGAGGGGAGGAAGCAGGCTCCCTGCGGAGCAGAGAGCCCGATGTGGGGCTCGATCCCAGGACCCTGGGACCATGACCTGAGCCGAAGGCAGAGGATATAACCCACTGAGCCACCCAGGCACCCCCCTGTTGTGGTTTTTTGAAGGAGATGATCCTTTCATCTCTAAAAACAAACTTTAAAACATCAAACTTATTACTGGTAAGGCTGGATGGACATGCAGCTAGGAACTGAAGCCAAAAATAACTCCCTAAGAGTTCCAGAGGATTCTGGCCTTCTTCTCAACACACTAAATGCAAAGAGCTGAAGAATCCAAGAGAGGAGGCGGAAGAAAGAAGACAAGTAAGTTTGGCAGACCTAAAAAGTCCTGCGTACTGCTGCATCCCACATTCCCCCCAGGAAGCAGAAATAAGAGGCCAATCAGAGCAAGTGTGAGAGATGGAGAGGGAGAAGGGGAGGGAGAAAACCAGGAAAGGGTGGAGTGGACCCAGGCTCAGACTCTTTTTTCCAAATACCATTAGTCAGATAGTTCACTCCTACTTTTGAGGAAAGCAACATTAGAGTGATACTGATTCCTTTTGGAAAGTAAAGTGGATGGTCCCACCCCTTAGAGGGGTTTTATAAACATCAGTATACATAATCATTTATAGCTTTATGTAACAAAATCTGGAGCTAGCATAAATATAGCTTCCTCAACTTTTTACAAGAACACTAAACTCATTACATTTGCATTGTTAATTCACAAATGTACCTAAGAATTTACAGCAACCACTAAATCAACGTGGAATCGCAGAAAGTATTTCTGAACTCCACAATATTTTGGTCTCATTATTTGTTCTGATTCTCTCAGTTACACAGATAAGCAAACGTCAAAAGCTCTGTGAGCCTCAGCTCTTAACCTTAGGTGATAAAGATGATAATGCCTCCCCTTCAGGAGATAAATTTACATAAACAACACTTTGTATAACTAACTCCTTACCAAATATTTTGCAAACTTCAAACCCAATATACTTCAACTAAGTTAAACAAAAGACAGTGCCAAAATGTGTCAGTAGCATGAACCTACTTTACAACCCGCTGATCTGTCCAGTTTTGAAAATATTTCCTAAAATTTCTTGGCTTTTTTATTGGAGGATATTTTTGTATTCTGTAAAATTTAAATATGAAGAGTTAATTAAAATTCTTAAATTATCCTACATTAAATTTGCATAGTTATATTTTTAATGTTCCTGAGTTACAAAATCCATATACATATAAATCATAATCACCCAATTAAGATAACTATTAAAAACAAAATTTTAAAATGCAGGCATTTTTCTTCTGGCCAAAACTGAATAACAGGCCCCTCTTAACTTTACTAAAACAACAGGCTGGATGGAACAGGGAATGTATGAAACAACAGTTCTCAAGATACTATGCTTCAGGTGACCTAAGGCAATAATAACTCCTGAAACATGTTTACCCGATGTGGTGGAAAAGGGAAGCCAGGCAAAGCTTGGCAGTCTTCCTGAGTTGAGCAGGTATCGCTGGAAGACAAGAAAGGCCATGGTGGCTAGAGAGCTACATAAGGACCTGCAGAGATTCACAGAGGCTCCCACCTAGAAACTTCAGCCAGGCTATTACCAGCTCATGCATGGGAAGAAATTACCAAGGGCTGGGAAAAGGCAGTACAAGGCATCCTCTCTAGTAGTCCAGGGATAGTTCCTGTTCCTGCCAGCTGAGGGAAAACCTCAGAAGCAAACACCACCAAGCAGAGTACTCAGAAAAGTTCTCTTACCACTGTAGCAAAGTTTGCCCTTGAGTAATGTTACCTAAGCTTTAAAGCTTTGCTTTAAAGGAGTTAAATCATTTCCAAGTAAATTAACTGTATATCAGAACAAAGCTTAAGATTATTTATAGAATACAAAAATAGAACAGTATTTAGCACTGAAAAGAAATGAGCATTAGGTCACGAAAAGACATGGGGAAAACTTAAATGCATATTTCTAAGTGAAAGAAGTCAATCTGAAAAGGCTGCATACTGTGTGATTCCAACTATATAACATTTTGAAAAGGCAAAACTATGGAGACAGTAAAATGATCAGTTGTTGCCAGGGGTCAGGCTGAGGGAAGATTGAATAGGCTGAGCACATATTTTCAAGGCAGTGAAAGTACTCTGTATGATACCATAATGATGGATATATGCTGTTATGTATGTATTCAAACACATAGGAGGTACAACACAAGAGTGAACACTAATGTAAACTATATAGACCTTCAGTGGTTATGACATATCCATGTAGGTTCATCAGTTTTAACAAAAGCAACACTATGGTAGGGAATGCTGACAAAGGGGAGGCTGTGGATGTGTGGGGGCAGGGGTATGAAGGAACTCTGTGTACCTTTTCCTCAGGTTTGCTGTGTATCTGAAACTGCTCTAAAAAAATCAAGTATTTTTTAAAGATTTATTTATATATTTTAGAAAGAGAGTGAGCTCAAGCACACAAGTGGAAGGGGCAGGAGGAGAGTGAGAGAGAATCTCCACATGGAGCCCATCAGCGGACTCGATTCCAGGACCTCAAGACCAGGACCTGAGCTGAAACCAGGAGTTGGTCATTTAACCACCCAGGTGCCCCCAAAAATAAAGTCTTTTTTTTATTTTTATTTTTTTTATTTTTATTTTTCAAAAATAAAGTCTTAATAAAAAATTAATTCCTGAAAAAAAATTGAAGGACTACACTATATGATATGAAGTGTTATAATAAAGCTACAATAACCAAAACAGTGTAGTATCATTTCAATATAGACAGAGTTCAATGGAAAAGAATAGAGTCCAGGAAGAACTGATTTTTTAAAAAGATGCAAAGCCAATTCTATGCAGAAAGGCAAATGGCACATATTTATATTTAAAAAGGAAGAATTATTTCAGTCTATAGCTTTCATAGCTTATATCATATACAAAAATTAACTCTCAACAAACAGCATATAACTATATTAAAAATAAATATTATTTCAATCTACGGCTTACACCATATATATGGTGTAAGCCATAGATATATATATATATGTCTAATATATATAAATAATATATATAGTTATATAAATCTATGTATATAAATCTATATCTATATATAGATATATCTATATATCTCTATCTATATATATATATAACTTTAATAGAACATAGGCCTAAGAGTGAAAACTAAAACTATAAAACTTCCATAAGAAAACATAGGAGAAAATGTTTTTGACATTGGATTAGGCAAAGACTTTCCATATAGAAAAAAATAATAAACTGGTCATCATCAGAATGAATAACTTCTAGTCTTTGAAAGGAACTAACAGAATAAAGACCAAAGTCTAGAAGAAGTTACTTGCAAATCATATATTTTTAAAAATTTTTTATTTTTTTATAAACATATAATGTATTTTTATCCCCAGGGGTACAGGTCTGTGAATTGCCAGGTTTACACACTTCACAGCACTCACCATAGCACATAACCTCCCCAATGTCCATAACCCCACCCCTCTCTCCCGAACCCCTCCCCCCAGCAACCCACAGTCTGTTTTTTGAGACTGAGTCTTTTATGGTTTGTCTCCCTCCCGATCCCATCTTGTTTCATTTATTCTTTTCCTACCCCCCAAACCCCCCATGTTGCATCTCCACTTCCTCATATCAGGGAGATCATATGATAGTTGTCTTTCTCCGATTGACTTATTTCGCTAAGCATGATACCCTCTAGTTCCATCCACGTCATCGCAAATGGCAAGATTTCATTTCTTTTGATGGCTGCATAGTATTCCATTGTGTATATATACCACATCTTCTTTATCCAGTCATCTGTTGATGGACATCTAGGTTCTTTCCATAGTTTGGCTATTGTAGACATTGCTGCTGTAAACATTCCGGTGCATGTGCCCCTTCGGATCACTACATTTGTATTTTTAGGGTAAATACCCAGTAGTGCAATTGCTGGGTCATAGGGTAGTTCTATTTTCAACATTTTGAGGAACCTCCATGCTGTTTTCCAGAGTGGTTGTACCAGCTTGCATTCCCACCAACAGCGTAAGAGGGTTCCCCTTTCTCCACATCCTCGCCAGCATCTGTCATTTCCTGACTTGTTAATTTTAGCCGCAAATCATATATTTGATAAAGGATTTATATCCAGAATATGTAAAGAATCCCCAAACTTCAATAATAAGTAAACAAACAACAAAATTTGTTGTCTTGTATAGGTTGTAGACCCTGTTGTAGTCTCTTCAGAAATGACTCAGATTCCTGATAGGAGCTGTGGGTACTTGGTATGAATGAAGTTGATGAGGTCAGCTCCATCATCCAAAATCATACTGAGAGGCCTTCCTTCAAGTACAGTGTCTGTGCACCAGAGGTACTCCTCATCTGTCTTACCCTTCCAGGTGTACACTGGAATGCTAGCCTTGGCAACGGCAGCCACTGCATGATCCTGGATAGACAAGATGTTGCAGCTGAACCACTGCCCCTCAGCACCCAGGGCAACAAGGGTCTCAGTGAGTACAGCTGTCTCTACTATCATCTGTAGGCAGGTTGCTGGTGTCTGTCAGTGGCTTAAAGGCTGAGTAGATCTCCTGCAAGCGAATCAGGTCTGTCATCTTTCTCCACAATGTCCAGGGCCTTGTGTCCCTGCCGTGAGTCTGGTTGATGTTGGCAATTTTGTAGGTCAGTTTGTCTGACATGCTCGAGGTGCTTCCCCATGGAGTGATGGACATGGGTAAAGGGACCAGCTGAGGACAGGCATGGAGTGGATGATACTGGGCAGGGAAAGTTTGTCAATTTCTTAAAAATTTGTATATAAACCTGCCATATCAACCAACCATTCCTTGTTAAGCTATTTGGCCAAGAAAATGAGATCATATGTCCACACAAAGACTCATTCATGCACATCAACATAAACATTGTACACAGATATTCATAGCAACTTTGTTCATAATCATAATCAAAGGCTGGAAACAACACACATGGCCATCCACAGATGAATGGATGATTAGTTGTAGTATATCCATATGCTGGACTACAACACAGCAATGAAACCAAACAGACAATCAATACATGCAATAAAATAGATGAATCTTGAAATGATTATGTTGAATGAATGAAACTGTGCAAGAAAGTATGAATCCTAAAACTGAATAAAGTTCTTGGAAGTATAAACTAGAATTCAGTGACAGAAATATCACTAGGTGTCAGAGGCAGGGATAAGCAAGAGGGAGGGATCACAAAGGGACAAGAGAAGACCTCAACCGATAGAGAGTATTTTCATTATCTTGATTGTGGTGATGGAGTCACTGTATACACACATATCAACACTTAACAGATTTGTATACTTTATGATTTATTATATTTCAATTATTCTTCAATAAAGCTGTGAAAGAAAGAAAGAAAAAAGTGTAGCTTATAACAGGATAAGTTATTATGATAAGAAACCAGATTTTTTTTAGTTAGAAGGATTATTTAATTTTAAGTATTTTTATTCCAAATGAGACTAAAAACTCCACAAAGCAAGTGTTATGTCATAGTCATTTTATACACGTAGTACTGAGAACCATGCATAGCACACAGTAGTTAGTTAATAAATATAGGTTAAGTTCAACATGTTTACCATTTCATTCACAGAACAGTGTGGAAGGAAGCCTATTTAAAACTGACTAGCTGGTGATGGTTTAAACATCTTCAAGCAGTCTCATTTCTAGGTCCTTAGAATAAATAAACAACATCTGTCTCTCTGTGCATTGTTGGTTTAAAGAACTTTGAGTTTAAGGGGTGTGATGTGCACTAACATGCAAATTGTTTTTCCATTTTGCAGAAAAAAGAAAGTGATTAAAAATTAAGAATTAACTTATTAGAGTCAAGCCCTTTAAATATTTTAAATTAAGTCAAATGCATTTTTTATTCTAGTACCCCCCTCCATGAAGGAGATAAAAATGTCAAAGTTTTTTCTTTCTGCTTACAATACAGCAGCTATAGCAAAAGACCTAAGAATTTTTATTTTATTTTTTTTATTTGACAGAGAGAGACACAGCAAGAGAGGGAATGCAAGCAGGAGGAGTGAGAGAGGGAGAAGCAGGCTTCCCATGAATAGGGAGCCCTAGGTGGGGCTTGATCCCAGGACCCTGGGATCAGGACCTGAGCCACTCATGACCTGAGACACCCAGACACCCCCAAGACAATGCTTTAACCCTTCCTACTTAACCTCAAGCAATATTTTAACCCTCCCTATGAAAAACATCTATTTGTTCTGCCCATATTCATTGGTTAAATCTCAAATTATACCCATTCAAATGAGATATTTTTAAATGAAAGTATATTTCTTTTATAGTGCCTCAATTTCCCAGGTAAGTTAGGAGAAAGGTAAAATAAAACAGATCCCCATTTTTCAAATTCACTGCAAATTTCCCATACTTCAATTTACAGTAGAGCAGACTTAAGATATAATTCTTCATAAAATATTTTCCTTGTAGAAAGCACATATATCCATTATGCTTATGGATCCAAAACATGCCTTTATTAACTTTTCAGAAGCAATATTTTGTGTACAAACAGAATATTGCATTTGAAGCTGTCATATCTTCTCTTCAGATATGATAGATAATTCAACTTTAAGGAAAAGAAGTCCCTTCCTTCAATTAGGTAAATATATTTAATGGAAGAGACAGTAAGATATAATAGCATTTTTGCAAATGTATTTTCATTGTGAAATAAAATTTTATTTTCTGCCAGAACTAACCTTATTGAGCTGTTTCCCTGTCCTGCCTTTCAAGTGAAACTATGTCTTTGAGGAATATATTGGTCATGGGTTAAAAAAGAACTGTCAAGTTGGTTTTTTACACACGATGAAATGGAATATTTCAAATCCCTTAAATCATTTCCAAAATCAGAGGAACAGATGGTGCCTCAGAGCAGAGCCCCAGCCTGCCATTTGCCTGAGATTTAAACCAGTGCTTAACTGTGTGAGAAAACAAGTGCTTCCTCCCGCTGGTCTGGAGTAGCTTGCTAGGGCTCACAGAGACCACCACCAACAGTGTCTGGAACAGAGAATAGGAAGCTGTGCCCAGAAGATCCATGTTTTTAGGGCTCTAGGTTTCAGCAGAGTCTTTTTGTTTGTTTGTTGATGTTTTCCCTCTTGACTCTGAAGGTAACGATGTAGCAAACGGAAAAGCAGATTCAAAGTGAGTCTCTATGTACAGTCTACCATTAACTAGCAATGTGACCCTTTGGGTGAATTCTTGGCAAACACCCATTCCAAATACATCTGCCTGTCATTAAGGTCTTTTCCAGCTTTGTCAAATAAAACGTGAAAAAGCTTTTTCTTAAAAACTATATAACTAACAAAATAATTAAATAACTAAATAAAACAGGAGATAAATTAGTAAACTGCATATCCTTCTTTTTCCTCAGCCAACATTTTAATCAAGTTTGTTGTTTAAGTTTTCCAGCTATCAAAGCAAGCAGAGTGAAGTTTGAAAATTCAAAAGTGGTTGCATGTGTTTGCATTTGGCATGGCCTGAGAGATCTACAAAATCTGGATTCTGGCTCCAATGTCTTGCACGCTCCTCTCTCTGTGCCCTAGTTGGAAAACTTTTTCAATCCCCAAACACACCACAATATCTCTCTCTTCAGGGCTTCAGTAAGCGAAACTCCTTTCGTCTGAACATCTCTTCTCTGCCCAAGGCTGGCTCTCCAGGACCCATCAGATCTCAAACATTCCCTCAGGGTGAGCATTCCTGAAAATCGTACCTGAAGTTGATTTTTGACCCTTCTCTCTTACGGACCTTATTCTGACACTTTATATATAACACTAGTTACCAGAAATTTTTACTCATGTTTTTCCCACTAGACTGTAAGCTCCATCGAGGAAGAAAATACATTGATATATGTTACGGACTGACTGTGTATTTCGCACCCACCCCCCAAATCCATATGTTGAAGTTCTAATCCCCAATATGATGGTAACTGGAGGTGGAGCCTAAGGAAAGTAATTAGTTTTAGATGAGTTCACAAGGGTGGGGCCCTCATGAGGGGGTTAGTCTCCTTACCAGAAGAGGAAGAAAGAACAGAGCTCATTCTCTGAGCCCTGTGAGGACACCGTAGTAAGGTGTCCATTTGCAAGCCAGAAAGTGAGCCACCAGAAGACGGGGAACCTGGGTTCTTATCCTAAATAGGATTTAAGAGAAGATGTAATATAATGCTGGTTAAAGGTCTATGTGGGAAGAAAATCAGTTTCCTCATGTACTAGATAGAGAGTTTGAGTAAATGACTTCTAAGTCTTTCCAGAGTCATAGGTCTAAAAGAAATTAGTGAATAGTAGAACAGCAATTATCAGATTAAAGAGAAAATCCTATTCATAACAGTTACATTATCTAGGTATATGTATATAAGTATAGATAATATAGATAGAGATATAAATACATAGAAAGGTATATAGATAGAGATAGGTGTAGGTCTAGATAATTCTTTAATACCACATCAGGCTACCCTAGAGATAGCCATGTCCAGAAAACAGGAAAATGAAGGAAAAGAATGTGGTCTTCCACAGATAGAAAGGAGACATGAAAATAATTTTAAAAAATAACATAACTGTAGATATTTATATTTAGAGATTAAAATAGTTATGTTATCTATGGCTACTATTGGATTTTGTTGCCTTCAAAGAAAAATAATCTTTAAGACATAACCACTTCTGCTAATGATGCTATCATTGCTTAGAAGTTTTTTAAAAATTCTCCCTTGGAATTGCTTTCAGAATCAGTTTAAGAACAATGGAAGAAATCAGAGTCATTACTTATATTTTTGGCTGCAAATATTATTGCTTAAAGTGGTCATCTAACTTACTTACCTTATGGCTTTTGGATTATTCCTAAAGTTAAATTTACCCTGAAATACAAATATGCTATAGATGAAGCTATTTATTCACCCAGACTGTCCATCTTTCATTCCATAAACTTACATAGGAAATCTATAAAAAATATTATGCCACTAGGGCTGAAAATTATTGCCAAATAGAAATTGCTTTGTGGTAAACTGTCATAGATTTTCATTATGTTTGCTGAAACTGGGTCTCCCCTCTTTCCCTCATGCCTCATATTCAATGCAGTAGGAAGTCCATAGGCTATACTATAGATATCCTGAATATATCCTGAATATGCATCATCTCATGCCACTGCCAGCATCTTAGACCAATACTCCATCATGTATTGCCTTTTTAACCACAATAACCTCTTAGATGATCATAGATTTGATAGATATTAAAACTAAGAGTTAAGCACAATATCTGGTCTGCATTCTTCAAAAATGTCCAAGTCCTTGTATTAGTCAGCTCAAGCTGCCATTACATTGACTCGATGGCTTAAACAGCAGAAATTTATTTTCTTACTGTTCTAGAGGTTAGAAGGCCACGATCAAGGTATCTGTAGGGTTAGTTTCTAGTGAGAGTTTTCTTCCTGGCTTGCAGATGTCTACCAACACCCTGTGTCTTCACATGGACTTTCCTCTGTGTATACGCAGAACAAAAGACAGAAAATTCTCTGATGTCTCTTCTGGTAAAATATACTAATCTTATTGGATCAGAGTCCCACACTTTGACTTCACTCAACCTTAATTACTTCCATGGAGGATCCATCTCCAAATACAGCCATACTGAGGGGTTAGGGCTTCAACATCATAGGGATTTGGCTTCAACATCATAGGGATTTCCAACATCATTGCACTATAGTTAAAAAAAAAAAAAAAAGAACTGTTCTGTATTAAAAAAGACTAAAGAGGCACCTGGGTGGCTCAGTCAATTAAGTGTCTGCCTTTGCGTCAGGTCATGATCCCTGAGCTGCCTGCTCAGCGGAGAGTTTGCCTCTCCCTTTCCCCCTGCTCATTCTCTCTCAAATAAATAAAATCTTTAGAAATATAAATAAATAAATAAACAAGACTAAAGAGATATGGCAACCAAATATAACACATTATCCTAGATGGCATATTATTGGAACAATTGGCAAAACTTAAATAAGGCCTGAAGATTAAATATTAGTGCTGAATCATTTTCAATTTCCTAGTTCTGACAACTGCACTGTGGTTATAAGAGAGGATATCCTGTTTTTAGGAAATAAAGGTTGAAGTATTTGGTTGTAAAGGGGTCTCGTGTATACAACTTACAAATGGTTCTAAAATATACACACATAAGATAAAATAAAATAAAATCAGAAAAAACATGATGCAGTGAAATGTTTACATTTGAGAACTCTGGATGAAGGTGTATGAAATACTTTATATAATTTTTGTAATTTTTCTTTAATTCTGAAATTATTTCAAAATATAAAGTTTGTAAAAGAGTGTAATTCCATAGATCTTGCTTTTTTTTAAGGGGGGAAGGGGCAGAGTGCAAGGGACACAGAATCCCATGCAGGCCCCAAGCCCAGGATGGAGCCTGATACAGGGTTCCATTTCATGATCCAGAGATCATGATCTGAGCTGAAATCATTAGTATAACACTTAGAAGACTGAGTAACCCAGGCATCCCTCCATAGGTTTTCTTAAGTTAGAGCAACCTGCTTGATTTCTCATAGCAGGAATAGTAAGTTGCTACAGATAAAGAAGGCATTTGCTAGTACATGGGTGAATTCAGAAAATTAGCTCAGGGGGTGCCTAGGTGGCTCAGTGGGTTAAAGGCTCTGCCTTTGGCTCAGGTCATGATCCCAGGGTCCTGAGATCGAGCCCCACATTGGGCTCTCTGCTCGGCAGGGAGCCTGCCTCCCCCTCTGTTTGTGCCTGCCTCTCTGCCTACTTGTGATTTATGTCTGTCAAATAAATAAATAAAATCTTTAAAAACAAACAAACAAACAAACAAACAAAACAGGGGCACCTGGGTGGTTCAGTGGGTTAAGCCTCTGCCTTCGGCTCAGGTCATGATCCCAGAATCCTGGGATTGAGCCCCACATCGGGCTCTCTGCTCAGCAGGGACCTGCTTTCTCTCTCTGCCTGCCTCTCTGCCTACTTGTGATCTCTGTCTGTCAAATAAATAAATAAAATCTTTAATAAAAGAGAAAAAGAAAATTAGCTCAGCTTGGTTTTTAGACTTTTCACTTTTGGAACTGTTTAATAACAAAAATTTAACAGTTAATTGTAAAGCTCTAATTGGCTTTATTAAATGATTATGAATCAAGCAAGGTTCTATCTAGCAAAGCAGAGTGAGGCTCTGAGGAGGTGTACAAAAAAGGAAGGTTTTTATAGAAGGAGGGTGGGGCAAGAGAGTTATTGGCAAAAGTTACTGCTTCAGTCAAGGCTTTCCCTTAAGGGCAAAAGCAAAATGTCTTACCAACCAGGTTACCTCATCTTCCTCTTGGGGATGGAGAGGGCCCCAGTGGCCAATTCTTTGGTGCTGACCGAAAAATTCCTGGTTGACCAGTTAAGATGACATTCCTGGGGAAGGTAGAAATTGCATTTGACTAGGCATCAAGCCCTGGTTTGAGAACTCAATCTAAACGACACCATTCTGAGCCAGTGCTTTTCTAGTTACCCAACATACTTCATATGGAACATACACATATTTTAAAAAACATTTTAATGGTTATATTCAATAAGTGGTAGGTCATTGGTATTATAACTATTAAAAAAGTACAATATAGTTCCTGAGAATATGGTAAACAGGTAAAAAGAGATCATAAATAAAGCATTAATTGTATGTTTTATTTCAGTGGTCCTAAACCAGGGGAAAATTTTGTTCCCCAAGAGATATTTAACAATGTCTAGAGATATTTTTGTTTGTCACAATCTTGGGGTGGGGAGGAATGTTACTCACATATAATAGGTAGAGGTCAGGGATGTTGTTAAACATCCTAGAATGCATAGCACAGCAGCTATTCACAACCAAAACTTATCTGACCCCAAATGTCAATAGTGCCAGGTTGAAAAAACTCTACTTATTCAAACATATCAAGGATCAGGCACCTGGGTGGCTCAGCTGGTTAAGCATCTGCCTTTGGCTCAGGTCATGATCCCAGGGTCCTGGGATTGAGTCCAGTGTTGGGCTCTCTGCTCAGCAAGGAGCCGGCTTCTCCCTCTCCCCCTGCCTCTGCCTGCTGCTCTGCCATCTCATGTGTGCTCTCTCACTCCCTCTCTCTTAAATAAATAAAATCTTTAAAAACAATCCTAGAGGAGAACATAGGCAGTAACCTCTTCAACATCAGCCACAGCAACTTCTTTCAAGACATGTCTCCAAAGGCAAAGGAAACAAAAGCAAAAATGAACTTTTGGGACTTCATCAAGATAAAAAGCTTCTGCACAGCAAAGGAAACAGTCAACAAAACAAAGAGGCAACCCATGGAATGGGAGAAAATATCCGCAAATGGCACTACAGACAAAGGGCTGATATCCATGTCCTAAAAAGAGCTCCTCAAACTCAACACACACAAAACAGATAATCAAAAAAAAAAAAAAAAATGGACAGAAGACATGAACAGACATTTCTCCAAAGGAGACATACAAATGGCTAACAGACATGGAAAAATGTTCATCATCATTGGCCATCAGGGAAATTCAAATCAAAATCATACTGAGATATCACCTAATACCAGTAGAATGGCCAAAATTAGCGGGACAGGAAACAACAAGTGTGAGAGAGGATGCGGAGAAAGGGGAACCCTCTTACACTGTTGGTGGGAATGCAAGTTGATACAGCCACTTTGGAAAAGTGTGGAGATTCCTCAAAAAATTAAGAATAGAGCTACACTATGACTCTGCTATTGCACTACTAGGTATTTACCCCAAAGATACAGATGTAGTAAAAAGAAGGTCTATCTGTACCCCAATGTTCACAGCAGCAATGGCCACACTAACTGGATTGTGGAAAGAGCCAAGAAGCTCTTCAGCAGATGAATGGATAAAGAAGATATGGTCTACATATACAGTGGAATATTACACAGCCATCAGAAAGGATGAATACCCAACTTTTGTATCAACATGGATGGGAATGGAGGAGATTATGCTGAGTGAAAAAAGTCAAGCAGAGAGAGTCAATTATATGGTTTCATTTACTTCTGGACCATAATGAATAACATGGAGGACATTAGGAGAAGGAAAGGAAATGTGAATTGGGGTAAACCAGAGGGGGAGATGAAGCATGAGAGACTGTGGACTCTGAGAAACAAACAGAGTTTTGGAAGGGAGATGAGGGATGAGTGAGCCTGGTTGTGGGTATTAAGGAGGGCACGTATTGCATGGAGCACTGGGTGTGGTGCATAAACAATGAATCTCGGAGCGCTGACAAAATAAAATAAAATTTAAAAAAATATAAAGTACCCATAAGGGGCACCTGGGTGGCTCAGTGAGTTAAGCCTCTGCCTTTGGCTCAGGTCATGATCTCAGGGTCCTGGGATTGAGGCCCACATCTGGTTCTCTGCTCAGTGGGGAGCCTGCTCCCCCCCACATCCCACCTGCCTCTCTGCCTACTTGTGATCTCTGTCTGTCAAATAAATAAATAAATAAATCTTAAAAAAAATAAAACTACCCATAAAAATATATATATATATGAAGGATCACTACCTGGTTTCTTTCAAATCTGCCCTTGTGAATTTGCAATAAAATCTTGTTTATTATGCCTCTAGATAGTCATCCTTGGAATTGCCATAATCTACCTTTTTTTTTTTTTTAAGCAGGTTTTTTTTTTTTCAGATTTTATTTATTTGGGGAGCCTTAAATCTTAAAAAAAATTTATTTACTTGACAGAAAATAGATTGAATGGACTTGGTAAAAATGGGAAAATGATACAGGATGCCATTTCATTGACCAGTTGAGAGGAGAGAGATAGCAGCTTAGAGTGAACTAAACATCTTCTGCAGAAATAAAATCTTTTAAAAAATTATTTATTTATTTGACAGAGAGAGAGATCACAAGTAGGCAGAGAGGCAGGCAGAGAGAGGGACAAGCAGGCTTCCCGCTGAGCAGAGAGCCAGATGCAGGGCTAGATCCCAGGACCCCTGAGATCATGACCTGAGCCAAAGGCAGAGTCTCAATCCACTGAACCACCCAGGTGCCCATAATCCACCTTTTCTATTCAATATTGATAAAAAGAAACTGTTGTTATTGTGTTTTATGTCAGGCCAATGGATTTGGTTTAGACTTTTAATGTAAATTGCAACATTCAATGGATCATTTCTACCATTAGTTTGAATTGCTGATTTAGTCTTATGTTAAGCACCAGTCATATTTTTCCCTGATGATTCAAAGCTCTAAGGGAGAAGTAACCATAATGTTTATTTTGTTTTGTAGAAAACAAGTGTCACATATGCTAAGTAAAATAAGTCAATCAGTGAAAGACAAGTATCATATGATCTTACTGATATGAGGAATTTGAGAAACAAGACAGAGGACCATAGGGGAAGGGAGGAAAAAAATGAAACAAGAGGAAACCAGAGAGGGAGAGAAACCTTAAGAGACTCTTAATCTCAGGAAACAAACTGAGGGTTGCTGGAGTGGAGGGGGGTGGGAGAGATGGGGTGGTCGGAGGATGGCCATTAGGGAGGGTACGCACTATGGTGAATGCTGTGAATTGTGTAAGACTGATGATTCACAGACCTGTACCCCTGAAACAAATACTACATCATATGTTAATAAAAATAAGTATAAAAATGTAAAAAAATAAAGAAAACAAGTGTCACATGTGGAAAAAAGATTTTCAAATAAGTTTTTTAAATGAGCTTTTGATTTCCCCACTCTGTCTTCCCTCCTATTATTCTGACTAGAATGCTTTTGTCCATCCACCTATGCTTTTTAAAATTTTACTCATTATTCAATCTCAATCAAATCTTAAATGTGACCTTCTCTAAGAAGCTTCCAGAGTAATTCCCATCTGAATGGATGTCTCTCTTATCAATGTACCAAAATCACAGATATGGAAAACTCTATTACAACACATTGCACAAAATTATTTTGGATGTTAACTTTCCCCCCTACTATGTTAAAAATGCCAGAGGAAAATGACAATGTCATTCATTTCCCTATTCTACATATCACTTAGCATAGTGTCTCAGATATTGAATATGCTTGGCTAATATTTTTTTTACTGATTATTTTAAAAACTGATGACATTGATGGTAGTCAAAGCAACATGTAAGTAAATGATACACATTTTGAAAATCAGTAAGATAAAAAGAGAAATATAATAATAAAAATGGGCAGGTGATATGAACAAGAAGTCAGAGAAGAAATATAAATGGTTCAAAAACAAAAACATTTTTTTTAAAGATTTTATTTATTGATTTGACAGAGAGAGATCACAAGTAGACAGAGAGGCAGGCGGAGAGAGAGAGAGAGAGAGAGAGAGAGAGGGAAGCAGGCTCCCTGCTGAGCAGAGAGCCCGATGCGGGACTCGATCCCAGGACCCTGAAATCATGACCTGAGCCGAAGGCAGCGGCTTAACCCACTGAGCCACCCAGGCGCCCCCAAAAACAAAAATATTTTCAACCTCAAGGGTAACTTATTACAGTTGAATCAATAATCATAGCAAACTTCCTCTTATTCTGTGCCAGGCACTATAGTAAGCACTTAACACATATGGACTCATCTCATCCTCACCACTTTTTGCAGCATATGTATAATTATCCTCCTTTTACAGAGGAGGGAACTGTGGCATAGAAAGTAATTTGCCCAGTGTGTTGTGGATAGTGACAAAGCTGGACTGAAAACCCAGGTAATCTTGCTCCAAAGCTCAAATACTTAATCACGGAGATTATGCCACTTTGCCCATATATTTGATAAATATCTATTCAATTATAATATACAGAAAAAAACTAAATACATGTTTTTGTATTAGATAAAATTGTTAGATGTTAAATGCCAGGGAAAGAATCAGATAAAAGTAATATAAAAACCCTCAAAGCCGAAGCAACTTATTTTTCATATGGTGTAGTGGAATAGGGATCAATTTTGATTGAATTAATTCAATCAAATTAATCTCACTTAGAATCTTCATCTCTTACAACACCTCCGACAATCTGATTTAGACTGCATATCCACATCCAGGCATACTGAGAAAGTAACAGGAAAGAGAAGATAACTCTCAACCAAAGAATACAAAGGAGCATTAAAAAAAAGAAAGAAAAGAAAAATTTCTTATTCAGTGTAACTTTGTATTTATGTGGAAGGTTAAAATAAATCTACCAATTCAATTGCTTTTGGAACTTGGAGAATTCTTAGGCACACACTATACACATAAAGCCTAGTTGTCATGTTAAACTTAACATTCACTACTTTTGGGGTAGTTTGATAATATTTAAAGGTTGAGTAATAACTTTGAACTTGAGTATAGAGTAATCTTTCATGCATAAAAATGCTCCCTAAATTTCTAGGGGGTTTTGATTTGTCTTGTTTTAGTTTTGAAGTAAAATTTCTATCTTTACTTCAAAACCAACAAGCAAATCATAAACAATAAAATTGATATTCGATTTTTCTCTTATTTTTAGAAAACTTATCCCACCCTGGATATGTTAATTGCTATCTGCTTTGTCTGTCCCTTTATTTGAGAGTCACTATCTGACATTTAGTTTTCTTACATAGTATCCAAAACGAAGTACTAAATAAAAAGGTTAACTTATGTAATTTGATTAGATAATTTGAAAGATTAATGAAGTGGACATTCTATACTTTCCCCACAGAGAAAAGCAACTGAAGGAACTATCTTACATTATTTTAAAAAAACATTAATTGTGATTATGTAGGACAAAGTACAATTATAAATCATTTTTTTTTCCTTGCCAAAAGTTTGTTATTCTGGTACCAAGGTAATTTGTCTTCACTTTTTGAGAAATAGAAAGATCAGACCAACCACACCTCCTTGACTTTGGATATTTCTAATTGAAAAATGAATCACCAACAAACGGATAGCAGTGTGAGGAGCCATCACGTTGGGCTTATGGGAAAGAATAGCCCATGGTCAAGACAGAAAACCTGGGTTCTAGTCTTTGAAGTGCAAATCCATTTTCTCTGAAATCTTAGCTAAGCCATGTAACCTAGAAGCATCTACTTTTTCATATATAAATGGGATGAAAGGTCTCTGTCAAATTTCCAGAATCTTTAACACAAACAACTAAGTACTTATGCAGAAAACAGAGAATAGCCTATACTCCTTTTATTTATTCTTAAGGGTACACAAATATGTGACCAAGAGCTCTTCCTGTATGCTTGAAAAAAAAACCTTTCTTTAGTGTTTTATTTGTTGAGCACTCTGTTAGTTACTTGACAATCCTCTCAGCAATCCAACAGAACTTGAGCAAGCTACTTGACCCCCCTGTGTTTTAATGTACTTATCCATAAAATGGAGATGATAATTATACTTCCATATGTGGTTGTTGTCAGAATTGAATGTGTAAATGAGTATTTACACAAAAAGCTTTAAAAATCTTTTCCACATATACAAAGTGCTCAATTAATGTTAGCTCTTATTTGTATTACTCCCATCTTACAAGTAAGAAAACTGAGGTTTATGGAAGTTAATTAATATTCCCCAAGGTCATATAATTTGAAAACAGTAGAAGTAAAACTTGAGCCCAGATGTAGACTCCATAGCCCATATCTACACATTGCTCTATTCGGTCTTCCTTTGAACATTCCGAACTAAGTAATAAGGAAAAGCTGCTCTGTTTTGCATATTTTGACAGAATGCAGAGAGAAGATATATAAGAAGCTGCAAATTATTTTAGCAGATAATATGTTAACAGAAAATAAGAGACCCTTAAACTCGTTATACAGAACAGAGACTGAGAAATCATAATTTCTACAGTAAATGTAGTTACAGGATTTTCCTTGTTACTACTGAGAAACATCCAGAGTTGTAAAGAGGGAAGACTGCCATAAATTGACACTGAATAATCAATCCAAACCATGAAAAACTGCCAACAAGCCCTAAATGCATTTTTCTGGAAAGATTTAATAAATGTGGCTTCATAAATACTGTATAATGTAAGGTATAAATTATGCTGCTTTCTCTCAAAAATTAGTTTAAGTGCAAACTGGAAGAAAAGCTGATATAAAATTTAGTAAATACAGAAACTTTAAAAGAATAATATTAAAGACTTCTGAAGATTATGTGAATACTGTAATTATCTGTGCATAAGGGAAAGCATTTTATCTTCCTGTACCTAAACAGGAAAATAAATACCAAAAAAAAAGTGTTCCCATAGGAAAATTATTTCCAAAAGCACTTTAAGAAATGGCAGCATTTGAATTTCCCTGATGGCTAGTGATGATGAACATTTTTTCAAGTGTCTGATAGCCATTTGTATGTCTTCTTTGGAGAAGTGTCTGTTCATATCTTCTGCCCATTTTTTGATATGATTATCTGTTTTGTGTGTGTTGAGTTTGAGGAGTTCTTTATACATCCTGGATATCAATCTTTTGTCTGTACTGTCATTTGCAAATATCTTCTCCCATTCCATGGGTTGCCTCTTTGTTTTCTTGACCGTTTCCTTTGCTGTGCAGAAGCTTTTGATTTTGATGAAGTCCCAAAAGTTTATTTTGGTTTTTGTTTCCTTTGCCTTTGGAGACATATCTTGAAAGAAGTTGCTGTGGCTGATATCAAAGAGATTACTGCCTATGTTCTCCTCTAGGATTCTGATGGATTCCTGTCTCACGTTGAGGTCTTTTATCCATTTTGAGTTTATCTTCGTGTACAGTGTAAGAAAATGGTCGAGTTTCATTCTTCTACATATAGCTGCCCAGTTTTCCCAGCACCATTTATTGCAAGACAGGAAACAACATGTGTTGGAGGGGATGTGGAGAAAAGGGAACCCTCTTACACTGTTGGTGGGAATGCAAGTTGGTGCAGCCTCTTTGGAGAACAGTGTGGAGATTCCTCAAGAAATTAAAAATAGAACTTCCCTATGACCCTGCAATTGCACTCCTGGGTATTTACCCCAAAGATACAGATGTAGTGAAAAGAAGGGCCATCTGTACCCCAATGTTTATAGCAGCAATGGCCACGGTTGCCAAACTGTGGAAAGAACCAAGATGCCCTTCAACGGAGGAATGGATAAGGAAGATGTGGTCCATATACACTATGGAGTATTATGCCTCCATCAGAAAGGATGAATACCCAACTTTTGTAGCAACATGGGCGGGACTGGAAGAGATTATGCTGAGTGAAATAAATCAAGCAGAGAGAATCAATTATTATATGGTTTCACTTATTTGTGGAGCATAACAAATAGCATGGAGGACATGGGGAGTTAGGAGAAGAGAGTTGGGGGAAATTGGAAGGGGAGGTGAACAATGAGAGACTATGGACTCTGAAAAACAATCTGAAGGTTTGAAGAGGTGGGGGGGTGGGAGGTTGGGGGAACCAGGTGGTGGGTATTAGAGAGGGCACGGATTGCATGGAGCAATGGGTGTGGTACAAAAACAATGAATACTGTTATGCTGAAAATAAATTTTAAAAAAATGATTTAAAAAAAAAAGAAATGGCAGCATTTTCTATATATAAGTTCTTGGACTTCCAAGTTTTGAATATAACACTGATTTTGACATATGTTTTTTAATCTATTTCTTTAAAAATATTTTAGATTTCTTATATAAAATTAGACATAACTTATGTAATAAGTAAAATGTAGATCCACAAAGCTGGTTTAAACAGAGGCTCTACTTTCATCAGTGATAGAAAACAAGATTTATACAGAGATAATTAGGGAATAATATATAATTAAGAGTTAAAATGGTACTTGGTAGTTAGAATAAAGGCTAATAGCAGATTGAAGTTAGTCAGAATCAGATATAAATTCCTGATCTATTTCTTGCTACTAGCTACGTGACCTTAGGCAAGCTACTTAACACTCTTCATGAAAAAAATCAGAATAACAGAATCCCCCTTATAGACTTGGGATAATTAAATGCAGTAATATTTATAAAGTACCTAGAACACCATCTGGCATGTAATTATATATTCAATAAATAGCAGTTGATATCCCTATTTCATAGTAATATTAATGCCTAAATTAAAAATGCCATGACATGAGGTCAGAAGATTTCAAGAGCAGGCATATTATAAAGCTGTTGCTCTGGAACGTTCACCTAGTATCCACATCTACAAAACAGAACAGATAAAACAGAGCCATCACTGTAGTGGCAATCACTGGAATTCACTGTATTGCAGAGACCCCCAACTCTGCAGACAAGACCTCCGGGCCCAGTCCTTACTGCTGGGCTTCGCTTCCTATAATATCTGCAGTTCATTTTTAAATATAAAGCTATACAATTACCCAGATGACATCAAATGAGATATAGTATGAAGACAAATCTGTATAGAACACTAACTGAAGTTATCCTTATCATAGAAAACAAGCTGAATTGTACAAAGGGATGAATCTATTTGAAAAAATAATTAAAGTCATAAATATCTAAACCACAGGAGGAATCTGGAATCATAGATATCTCAGTGGGTTGCATTAAAGCAAATTGGACTCTACTTTTTGCAAATGAGTATCAAGGGATATTCTGAGTAAAACATGCAACCTGATAATATAAAAGGATATATTAATTTTCTCCTTCTGTCTTCCTATCTTTGGAAATGATCTACAATCTCTTACACATAGCAGGCATTCAATAAATGTTTGCTAAATAAATGATTCCATTAAAGATCAGTATTAGGTTGCTAAACATACAGAACAAAAAAATAACAAGAATTTCAGCTGGAAGATCATTTAAATGTAATTTGCATGCTTAACATATTAGATTTAGAAAGGTAAAGAGAATTGTTCAGGGTCACTCAGCTAATTACAGACCTACAACCAGAAATCAAGCCTTAAATCCTAATTTAACTGGGAGACATATGTGATTCAAATTAAAACTGAAATTGTAAAAATATGTAATAAACTATAACATATCAAGGATTTGTCAGTAGGTTCATATCAAGTAAAGGACAAACCATGAGAGACTGTGGACTCTGAGAAACAAACTGAGGGTTTTGGAGGGGAGGAGTGGGGGGAGTTGGGTAAGCCTGGTGGTGTGTATTAAGGAGGGCACGTATTACACAGAGCACTGGGTGTGGTGCATAAACAATGAATCTTGCAACACTGGAAAATAAAAAGAAATAAAATGGGAAAGAAAGAAAAAAGAAAACCAGTGTTTTCATAATGTTCTAGAGGCAGTGGAAAGATTGCTAAAGAAGGCATATAGAGATGTTTTAGTACTGACTCTATACTCTGATTCTGGTTCTATTCAATTCTCAATAAAGGGGTTGATATGAATAACTACATCTAATTCCCCCCACAAAACATACCCATTTTATCTCTTGCACTGAGCTAGCAGCTGAGAATACAAGGAGAAATAAAATGCAGGTCATGCTGTATTGGACTGATGTGGTAGGAGGTAAGCACATAGACTATTGAGCCAAACTATATGTTCTACTTCTGGCTTTACTATATACTAGCTACATGACCTTGAGAGCTTATTTAATCTCTCTTGGCCTCAGTCTTCCACTCCATAAAATGGAAATAATGATAGGAATATACCTTATTTATAGAGTTATGAAGACTCAGGTACTATGTATATTAACACTTAGAGAAATGCCTGTCATGGTTCTATAAGTATTAGTCATTATTATTAGACACAAGGAATCTATAGTCTAACAGGGAAAATAAGAATACATATAAAACTAAAAATACCACAGGCTACTATAATGTTAAGTTACCAATTAAAGTGCAAAACTTTATCCCAAGAGTTTTAGGAATCACTTCATTCCAACAACAACAACAAAAAGGTAGGAATTAAAGGGAGCATCCTTAGCCTCTGAAGGGGGTGATGATGGCAAAAGGAGAAGGTGAAGAGAAAGGCCAGAAAAATCAGTAAGATGAGTGACTATTGGATTTAGAAATATGGTGGTCTAAAGGTCAGTTTCAATCTTTTGAAAAATTCATTCCCATTGAAGGGACAGGCAAATTATAAAAAAGTTGGAGAGAGAAAGAAGGTGAGAAAATATTATCAATAAATATGAGCTACATTTTAAAATTTATTTATTGACTCACCACTCACTCCTAGTTAATACAATAAATACAAGGGCACACTACACACAACCCAGCATGGTGGCAGATGTGTACTTGAGGTGTCCCCTCCTCAGAGGTAGACAACAATATGATCCCTATCTTTCTAGATCCAGCATGCAGAAGAGGGTCATCAGGGGATGCCAGGGTGGCCCAGTTGGTAAAGTGTTCACTTTGAAAAAAAAAAAAAGATTTAATTAATTAATTTGACAGAGAGAGAGAGAGAGAGAGAGAGTGAGTGAGTGCAAGCACAACAAGGGAGAGTGGCAGGTAGAGGGGGAGGGAGAAGCAAGCTCTCCACTGAGCAGGGATCCCAATGCGGGGCTCAATCTCAGGACCCTGGGATCATGACCTGAGCCAAAGGCAGATGCTTAACAACTGAGCCACCCAGGAGCCCCAACTGTCCAGTTTGGTTTCAGCTCAGGTCATGATATCACGGTCCTGGGATTGAGCCCTGAGTAGGGCTCCATGCTCAGTTGGGAGTCTGCTTGAGGATTCTTTCTCTCCCTCTTCATGTACCCCTCCCACCCCCCTTTCTCTCTCTCTCTCTCTCTTTCTCTCTCTAAGACAAATGAATAAATAAATCTTTGCGGGGGGGGGAAGAGGGTCCTCAGGAGAGGAAATAACAAATGTGAAAGACTTGAGAAGTCCAGTATTAATGTAATTGAAAAGATAAGACCAAGTCTTAAAGCACACTGTAAGTGTAAATCATCATAAAAGAAGCAGGGTTCTGGGGTTCAGCTAACATGAAGAGATAGTGGAAGTATATCAGAAAAAGAAATTTGGTGATGTTAAATATGAGTTCCTACATAACATGGCTGAAGGAAAGAAAGGGAAGGGTAGAAGGGACTTTTTTTAGTTAAATAGAATGGGGTAGAGTTGAAGATAATAAACCCTGGTGGGGAGGAAGGTGTGAGGCAGGAATGAAAAGTGGGACACAATCAGGATCTATCTGGGCTTAAAGTAGCAGAACACATAGGTGGCTTCTAGTGAAAAGAATTCTCTTAGGTAATCCCTAAAATCTGTTCTAGTTCTTTGATTCTATGATTCCCTCAAAGAATAGCAATCATAGGGGCACCTGGGTGGCTCAGTGGGTTAAAGCCTCTGTCTTCAGCTCAGGTCATGATCCCAGGTTCCTGGGATCGAGCCCCACATCAGGCTCTCTGCTCAGCGGGAAGCCTTCTTCCCCTTCTCTCTCTGCCTGCCTCTCTGCCTACCTGTGATCTCTGTCACATAAATAAATAAAATCTTTAAAAAAAAAAAAGAATAGCAATCATGCATCTTAGAATGTACAACATATGTTCCAATGTGTATAATTAATGAGCAATACTTTATTCTTAAGGTGTGGCCTTAGTGACCCATTTGGATATTAAGTTTCTGGTTTCCGTAATTAAACACAGCTGCTTAACCTCAATTGTCAAACCAAGGGCTTCAGGAGACTTCTAATTAGCATAACTGCTGGAAATCATTGGGAGTTATGACAAATATGTGCTACTAATTTCCAAGACTGATTTCATGACTTGAGGCCTAGCAACTAAATTTACTTTTGAGCCCCAGTAAGTAAATTTCGTTTTCTAGAATAAACTTAGGATTTTCAAAAATACGTCCTAAAACCATATGCAGACACTATGATAATAAAGTATCGTGTTTGTGATTGTGATGCTGCACGGCTTACAGCATCCTCAAGCTGGAAGAACTGTTTAGTACTCTCCACGTACCCAGTAAGGTTGGTCTCGTTACAATCAAGCACTATGATTTCACACTGGCTGTCACTGGAGCTACAAGGAGCAGAGCACATCAATCTCATGTCAGAGAGCCATATGCTCTTTGTGATGTTCAAGCTTTGCAAAAGGAACTTCTGCAAGGGCTAAAGAAAATCCTTACAGGGTGTTACTTCTTAGACTTATTGATAAGAGTGGTAAACAATATCAGTAAAGAAACCTAAGATTTTATTTTCCAAAGTGAGAAAGAACGGGAAAAAAATACACACAAAATTCGTCATGAGCACGAATTCATGAAACTCTCCCTGTTAGACTATACATATGAGAAAACCAGAGAATCTTTTTATAGAATTGTAAAGAGTATATCCCACTTTCTTTTCTTTTCTGAGATAATGAACTACAGACAGTTCTAGTTCCAATTAGGATGTAACAATAGTAGGTTCCCTGGCAGACTACGTTCCCACTGCAAGCATTAGAGCTGTAGGAAAGAGGAACAATAAGCTGAAATATCAGA
Organism: Enhydra lutris kenyoni; assembly: GCF_002288905.1. NCBI lineage: Eukaryota > Metazoa > Chordata > Mammalia > Carnivora > Mustelidae > Enhydra > Enhydra lutris. The sequence goes on from NW_019154105.1 coordinate 31,315,712, forward strand.
ATATCAGAAATGAGAGAGGCTCTGTGAAGAAGCAAATCTGTTACCAAACATTTTCTTCTGTAGTACGGTTGCCAAAAAACCCGATTCTGTGAGGACATTTGCCAATTCCGTGTGCAAGCTGATGATAGCTTGGCCCACAAAGTGGTACACTACTGGGAGAAAGAGAAATCAGAAAAGCTTTTGACAGTCATGAAACACCAGGATTATTTAATAATTTGGGAATGCCATGAATCCTAAACATGCAATTAGATTTTCCCCATGTTACATTTATTATATCTCAGGGAGGAGACAGTGACTTTCCAGGCTCTCAATAAAAAGCCTAGACAGGATGCAACGGAGGAAAGAAAATTCAAAGGTAGAGTCTCAACGAACCTTCAATCCATCCTTGATCCAAGCTAGGCCTGAGCTAGATTGAAGAATATACCCCACACCCTACCTGCTAAATAAAGAAAAGCAAAGTCTTTCAGGTAAAAGATAATGTTATTTGGAGCTTCAACACAATATCTCTTTAAACACAAAGGCCATCATACAATTGAACAGTACTAGACATACAAAGAGGCAAAAAAGTATGACTGATAATCAAGAGAAAAACAAAGAAGAGGTACAAACTCAGAGACTGTAGTAGCCAGCTAGCAAGACAGTCCCCAGTGATGCCTGCCTCCTGGTATTTTGCCCTTGTGTAGTCCACTCCCACACTGAAAAGTGCAGACTTTGCAACCAGCAGAATTAGGCAATAATAACAACTATGACTTCCACAATGAAGTCTTAAGACTTTATAGCTTCGTCTTCCTGCCTTATTCACTCTGGGGGAAGCCGGTGTCATATCTTAAGGATTCCCAAGCAGTCCATGTAGTAGTCCATGTAGAGCCCCTTGCTATCAGCCAGCAAGGAACTAAAGAGTCCTACTATCTGCAATGTGAGAGCACCATCTTGGAAATGGATCTTTCAATTCCAGTCAAATGTCCAGAGGACTGAAGAACTGACTGATCACTTGAATGCAACAGAACAAGAGGTATCAAGTTAGAACCATTCAGCTAAGTAGATCTTAAATTCCAGACCACCATGAACTCTGTGAGGCATTAAAAGCTTATTATTATTATAAGCTACTAAGTTTTGAAGTAATTTATTATATAGTATCAGATGAACAGATTTCAGTATCTTGAAGTGGAGTCTCTCCATGGCAAAAAAAAGAAAAAAAAAAAATCAGGGAGTATTCTTTGGAAAGGGGGAGTGCCCAGGAAGCAGGAAGAAGCTGGAAGAACTTTGAGGAGAATGTTAGTGATGACTATAAAGCTTTGTAGAAACAGAGAGTAGAAATCTAATAACCTTTTCAGAAACTGCCAATGGGGGAATTATAACCCAACTTTCTACAAATGATTCTAATCTGGATAAAGAGCTCACAGAATGCCACACAGCTATCAAGGATCAGCCCCAGCTCCCTGGTAACTTTACAGAAATACTAAAGGATGTAACCATTCTCTTATGCACACAAGACTATTTGATCATACCTGTGAGAAAATATTTGCAAATCATATATCTGATAAGGAGTTAATATCCAAAACTTACAAAGAATTCATATAACTCGTCCCAGTACTTCTACCATGCAGCAGCATCCAAATCAGAGAAAACATGCTACATCACTGCTTTGCATAAAACAGTGGTTTTCAGTAGAATAGGGGAAGGAGGAGTGTTTTTGCCCCTCAGGACATATTTGATCTTGCCTGGAGACACTTTTGGTTGTTAAAACTAGAGAGGTGCTGGCGTCTGGTGAGGAGAGGGCACAGATGCTGCTAAACATGCTACAATGCATAAGACAGCCTCCTACAACAATTATCGAACCCCAAATGTCAATAATACGAAGTTGAGAAAAATGGTCTAGAAAAATCTAGAATTATCCATTTAGAATTACAGTATATTCATTGGATTCTTTTTCATGTTATACCTTTGTAACATTTTACAGATATTTGACAGCAGAGACTGAGGACATTTCTACTCTCACTTGCCCTGAAGAAGGGAAACTTCAATTATAAGGTCCCCACACTGAGGTCATTAAAGGAGTTGCAAAATACCACCTGTTTATAAACAGAATTTCACATACAGTTAAACACAGGTTCAGAAATCTCCTTTATGTTGATTTGCATTTTTCCCTAAGTTAAAAAATGACAAAGTCTTTGAAATAAGTATAATTCGGTCTCTGTACTTATAAAAGTACATTATGATTTTTTAAAAATCTTGAGAAAAATTTTTATTGAATATTATCAGCACTTTGTACTCAATTCTGAAAAGTATTGTTCCTTTGGTATAAAACAATTCATACTTAAAAGACATTCCTATTGCCTAATTCAGCTAATGTATTTATTGTTGAATGATAAATATACTACTCAATGTTTCACTCAAGCCCAATAAACAGACACTAAAGGAAGAAAAGTAGACCTGGTCGTTTTCCTGCTGTGATCTAAAATGTGCTCATTCTTAGTTGTTTCTTAGGGACATTAAGAAGTTTATGTTTCCTGAATGTAGGCAAAATTTTAACATGATACAGTGCTAATTATACAGCATGATCACACTACTAGTGATAGCCACATACGAATGCCATTTGATTTGGCCTCTGTATATATAAAATGTTAGAAAACTTTATTTCTTTTCATTCCTAGTAGCCAATTTTATATCCATTATGAGAGAAAAGACCATATGACAGTAGTGTGAACTTTTTAGATGCCATTATGGTAAAGACATTTGGATTTAGTGAATTTAAAATACAATAAGATAAATTTACTGTATTATCTTCCAAAGCAAGATAAACCCATCTCTTGATTCTGCAAGAGACTCATCCAATCTTATTCTGCTTGCTGTACAACAGGCCAATAAGTTGGAAATAAGATGTTGGAGTAAGAAGAACAACTTTATTCGGAAAGCCAGCAAACTGAGGAGATGGTCAATTATTGTCCTAAAGCACTATCCTCCACCTACCTTAGGGATATAATGTACTTTGCCCATTTCATATAACAATTACCTGTTACAATGTTCATCTTATGTGTCCATTTGACTGGGCTAAGCGATGCCCAGATATCTGGTAAAATATTATTTCTGGGCGCCTCCAGGAAAGTGTTTCTAGAAGAGAATAGCATTTGAATCAACAGACTGAGTAAAGATCCACCTCACCAATGTGGGCAATTAACCAGTCTGTTGAAGGCTTGAATTAAACAAAAAGAGGAAGGATGAATTCTCTCTTCTTGAGCTCAGACATCCATCTTCTGCCCTTGGATATCAGAGCTCCTGGTTCTCTGGCCCCTGGACTCTAGGACTTAACACTAGTGGCCCTTTAGACTCAGACTGAATTATACCACCAGCCTTCCTGGTTCTGTAGTTTGCAGAAGGCAGACTGTGGAATTGCTCAGCCTCCATAATCATATGAACCAATTCCTATAACAAACCTCCTCTTATATATACAATTAAACATAGTTTCCCTGGAGAACTAATATACCCATGAATGGACTTGAGATAGTTTAAAATATATAGGAATCTGAGGTAGCATGTAAAACAATGCAACAAACTAAGTAAATCCTATATGACAAAACCTTCAAGAAGCATTCAAATACAAGTTGTTATATTTTCTTTTAAAAATACATGAGAGGGGAGCCTGGGTGGCTCAGTGGGTCAAAGCCTCTCCCTTCAGCTCAGGTCATGATCGCAGGGTTCTTGGATCCAGCCCTGCATCAGGCTCTCTGTTCAGCGGGGAGCCTGCTTCCTCCTCTCTCTCTGCCTGCCTCTCTGCCTACTTGTGACCTCTGTCTGTCAAATAAATAAATAAATAAATAAATAAATAAATAAATAAATATCTTTTAAAATAAAGTAAAATACAGGAGTATCCATTTTGAGTTTATCTTTGTGTCTTTGTGTATGGTGTAAGAGAATGGTTGAGTTTCATTCTTCTACACATAGTTGTCCAATTTTCCCAGCAACATTTATTGAAGAGACTGTCTTTTTTCCACTCTATATTTTCCCCTGCTTTGTTGAAGATTATTTGACCATAGATTTGAGGCTGCATATCTGGGCACTCTACTCTGTTCCACTGGTCTATGTGTCTGTTTTTATGCCAGTACCATGTTCTCTTGGTAATCACAGCTTTGTAGTAAAGCTTGAAATCAGGCAACGTGATGCCCCAGTTTTGCTTTTCTTTTTCAGCATTTCCTTAGAAATTCGGAGTCTCTTCTAAGTCCACACAAATTTTAGGATTGTTTGCTCCAGCTCTTTGAAAAAATGCCAGTGGAATTTTGATCAGAATGGCATTGAAAGTATAGATTGCTTTAGGCAGTATAGACATTTTAACAATGTTTATTCTTCCGATCCATGAACATGGAATGGTCTTCTATCTTGTTGTGTCTTCTTCAATTTCTTCCTTGAGTGTTCTGTAAGTTCCTCGAGTACAGATCCTTTACCTCTTTGGTTAGATTTATTCCCAGGTGTCTTATGGTGTTTGGTGCTATAATAAATGGAATTGATTCTCCAATTTCCCTTTCTGTATTTTCATTGTTAGTGTATAAGAAAGCAACTGATTCCTGTACATTGATTTTGAATCCTGCCACATTACTGAATTGCTGAATGAGTTCTGGTGGTTTGAGGGTAGAGTCTTTTGGGTTTTCCATATAAAGTATCATGTCATCTGTGAAGAGAGAGAGTTTGACTTCTTCCTTGCCAATCTGAATACCTTTTATTTCTCTTTGTTGTCTGATTGCTGTTGCTAGGACTTCTAATACTATGTTGAACAAGAGTGGTGCGAGTGGGCATCCTTGTCAAGTTCCTGATCTCAAAGGGAAGGCTGTCAGCTTTTTCCCCATTGAGGATGATATTCACTGTGGATATTTCATAGATAGATTTTATGAATGTGAGGCAGGAATCCATCAGAATCCTAGAGGAGACCATAGGCAGTAACCTCTTCGACATCAGCCACAGCAACTTCTTTCAAGTTATGTCTCCAAAGGCAAAGGAAACAAAAGCAAAAATGAATTTTTGGGACTTCATCAAGATCGAAAGCTTCTGCACAGCAAAGGAAACAGTCAACAAAACAAAGAGGCAACCCATGGAATGGGAGAAGATATTTGCAAATGACAAAACAGCCCTTTGTAAGGGCTGTATATCCAGGATCTATAAAGAACTCCTCAAACTCAACACATATAAAACAGATAATCATGTCAAAAAATGGGCAGAAGACAGGAAAAGACACTTCTCCAAAGAAGACATACAATATAATGGCTAACAGACACATGAAAAAATGTTCATCATCACTAGCCAACAGGGAGATTCAAATCAAAACTACATTGAGATAACACCTTACACCAGTTAGAATGGCCAAAATTAACAAGACAGTAAACAATGTGTGTTGGAGGATGTGGAGAAAGGGGAGCCCTCTTACACTGTTGGTGGAAATGCAAGTTAATGCAGCCACTTTGGAAAACAATGTGGAGATTCCTTAAGAAATTAAAAATAGAGCTTCCCTATGACCCTGCAATTGCACTACTGGGTATTTACCCCAAAGATACAGATGTAGTGAAAAGAAGGGCCATCTGTACCCCAATGTTTAAAGATTTTATTTATTTATTTGACAGAGATCACAGGTAGGCAGAGAGGCAGGCAGAGAGAGAGCAGGAAGCAGGCTCCCTGCTGAGCAGAGAGCCCGATGCGGGGCTTGATCCCAGGACTCTGGGATCACGACCCGAGCCGAAGGCAGAGGCTTTAACCCACTGAGCCACCCAGGCGCCCCTGTACCCCAATGTTTATAGCAGCAATGGCCACAGTCACCAAACTGTAGAAAGAACCAAGATGCCCTTCAACGGAAAAATGGATAAGGAAGATGTGGTCCATATATAAAATGGAATATTATGCCTCCATCAGAAAGGATGAATACCCAACTTTTGTATCAACACGGACAGGACTGGAAGAGATTATGCTGAGTGAAATAAGTCTAGCAGAGAGAGTCAATTATCATATGGTTTCACTCGTTTGTGGAGCATAAGGAATAACACGGAGGACATGGGGAGATGGAGAGGAGAAGGGAGTTGGGGGAAATTGGAGGGGGAGACAAACCATGAGAAACTGTGGACTCTGAAAAACAATCTTAGGGTTTTGGAGGCAGGGGGCAGGAGGTTGGGTGAGCCTGGTGGTGGGTATTAAGGAGGGCATGTATTGCATGGAGCACTGGGTGTGGTGCATAAACAATGAATTCTGGAACACTGAAAAGAAATTTAAAAAATAAATAAAAATTAAAAAAAATACATGAGTATCTATATAATTTTTCCTGCCAATACATTATAGTTTAGAGAGAAAAGAGATTTCAAAGGACTACAACAGGCAACTTTGGCAAGTACAAAGTGGAGCACAATAAATGTCCTTAACTCACATGGATCTGGGTATTAGCATACCAAAGCAAATAGCCAAAGTAAAAGAAATGTAGGTGAGAAAGCATGTATATTAGAGACAAGCAAAAATTGTATTTTGCCGACACTGACACAATAAATAACTAGTCTAGCAGGGTGATCGGCAGGGTCCATAGAGAACTTTGGGGAACAGAAGGATATAGAAGAATGACAAGTAAAATGAGGGTGGAAGATCAATTAAGTCAAATACTAATTATACTGATATTATTAAGTTCATTCTAAAGTAATACCTTTGTTGGGTTTTATAATACAGATTAGTTCAATAATTATAAATGTTGTAAGCATCTTCTTTCAATGTTGGCTTTATTGACTTATAATTCACACACCATAAAATTCTCCTCTTTAAACTATATACAATTAACTGGTTTTTTTTTTAGCCTATTCACAAAATTGTGCCAACATTGCCATCCTCCAATTTTAAGACATTCCATCACCAACAAAAATCTTGCATGCACATGAAAACTCATGCCCATTAGCAGTTCCTCCCCATCCCACCTCACCCACAGACAATAACTAATATATTTTTGCCTCTATGGATATGCCTAGACATTTTATATAAATGAAACCACACAATATGTGGTCTTTTATGACTGGCTTCTTTCACTTAGCATAATGTTTTCAAGGTTCAAGCATGTTATAGCCTGTATCAGTACATCACAGCTTTTTACCTCCTAGTAGTACTGCATTGTATAGATATGCCACATTTTATTTAGCTATTCTTCAGTTGATGGACATTTTGGTTGCTTTCACATTTTGGCTAATAGGAATAATTCTGCTATGAATATCCACTACAAGTTTATGTATAGGCATAGTTTTCAATCTTTGGATGTACAGAATTGCTGTATCACAGGATAACTATGTTTAACATTTGAGTAACCACCAAACTGTTTTTCTTTTCTTTTTTTTTTTTTAAGATTTTATTTATTTAACAGAGATCACAAGTAGGCAGAGAGGCAGGCAGAGAGAGAGAGGAAGGGAAGCAGGCTCCCCGCTGAGTGGAGAGCCCGATGTGGGGCTTGATCCCAGGACCCTGAGATCATGACTGGAGCCGAAGGCAGAGGCTTTAACCCACTGAGCCACCCAGGCGCCCCCAAACTGTTTTTCAAAGTAGATGAACCATTTTACAATCCCACTAATGATGTATGAAGGTACCAATTTCTCCATGTTCTTGCCAACACTTGTTTTCATCTGTCTTTTAGCCATCCTAGTGGGTGTGAAGAGGTATCTGATTTGGGTTGTGGTTTGCATTTACCAAATAATTAATGGTACTAAGCATTTTTTCATGTGCATATTAGCCATTGATATGTGTTATTTGGGTTAATGTCCATTCAAAATTGATTGTCCAGGTGTTACTTGAATTTTCTTTTTACCGTTGAGTTGTAAGAGGTATTTTATATATTCCAGAAACAAGTTCTTATAATATATATGACTTGTAAATATTTTCTCCCATTCTCTGGGTTATCTTTTCATTGTTTTGATAATATTCTCTAAAGTACTTTTTTTTCTTTTTTTTTTACTTTTGACAAAGCCCATTTATTCATATTTTCTTCAGTCACTTGTTGCTAAGAAACAATTCCTTAACCAAAATCATGAAAATTTACTTCCATGTTTTCTTCTAAGATATTCAGAATTTTAACTCTTACATCTAGGTAAATAATATATTTTTAATTAATATCTGTATATGGTATGAGGTGGCAGTCAAATTCATTCTTTTGCATAAGGATAACTGGATATTTTTCAAGATTCTCTCTTTGGTTTTGACTTTCAATAGTTTGACTATAATCTGGTGAGCATTGATCTGATGATCTACTTTGATTGATCTACTTAGATGTAGAGACTAAGTGGTTTTCATCAAGTTTTGGAAATTTCAGCCATTATTTCTTCAAATATTCTTTCCACCCATTTTTCTCTCTCTCCTTTCCTTGTGGGACAACCATAATATATATGCTGGTGTGGTGACCAGACAGCAAGCTGACATGATCCTTGTGGTCTTAGGGCCAGGTCAGAGACCAGCCCTACCCACCACCATTCAGCCCTAAAGCACTGTCATAACCACAGCTTGCAGAAGCACATAAACCACATAGCAGGATGTAGGCACAGGAAAATAGATTTACCCTTAAGCTAGTTGATCTGACCCAATGCAGTGTAACAGCACTGAATGAGAAAACTGTTATTTACCAGTAGATTTTACCATTGATTGTTCTATTGAATTATCTATGCATTGATCAAGGTGACTCCCATGCAACTGTATTGTGCTTGAATCATATAAAACTGCTGTAAACCAATAAACATTCTCTCAGCATTGGCTGTGACCCTCCTGATCCATTATTTGTGTTTCTTTCTTACTCATTCCCACCCCCAAACTCATATTTCTGTGTTCAGTCAGGGCTGGTCCTTGACATGTTGGTATACCAGATGGTATTCCAGAGGCCTCCAAAATGCTGTTCATTTTTCTTCTTTTTTTTTTTTTTCATTTTGATCTTCAGCCTGGATAATCTCAATTGACTTATCCACAAGTTGGATGATTCTACTACTTGCTCAAACTGACTTTGCTCTCTTCTAGAGAGAATTTCACTTCTGTGTTTATATTTTTCAACTTCAGAATTTCTATTTGTTCTTTTAAAATGCCTATCCCTTTTTTGATATCTCTATTTAGTGATGCATTTTCCTCAGACTTTCCTTTAATTCTTTAGACATGATTCCCTTTCAATTTTTTTTTAAACATTTGTAACAGCTGATTTTAAAACTTTTCTAGGAAGTCCAACATTTGGGCTAACTCAGGGAGAGTTTACATAGACTGTTTTTCTGTTTTCTTCCTGTGGATTGGCCAACATTTCCTGTTTCATTGTGCAACTTTTTAAATTTTCTTGAAAACTGGATATTTTAATTAATATGATGTGGCTACTCTGGAAATCAGGTTCCTCTTCCTGTCCAGGGTTTGCTGTTATTGCTGTTTGTTGTTGTTGTTGCTGTTGTTGCTCCTGCTGTTATTGCTTTCTGTTTGTTTAGTGGCTTTCCTGGGCTAGTTCTGTAAAGTCTGTACTCTTTGTCATGTGTGGTCTCTGCTTGGTTTACTTAATAGTCTGCTAACGATTGACAGAGATTTCTTCTAAATGTCTTAAACCAGTAAATCTCTCAGTCTTTGTTCTTAGGGCAAGTCTTCAACCTTTCAGTAATTTACAACTTTACTTATTACTTACTTCCCCCAGTTTTTTTTCTTTTCAGATTTTTTTTGCCAGTCCATTGTTAAAACCAACTAGTATCACAGCTTAGGTGACTGCAATGTTAAATAATATCACCAATTGTTTTTTTACACACCCTCCTGAGGATAGAGCTTTTCTCAAATGAGTGCTGCATTAGGTCAAATAAAGGCAAGTCCTATGAATGGTGTTTTCCCAGAGTGCTGCCAGACAAGTCAAATAATGACACATTTCTGGGAATGGGACTTTTGGGGAGCTCAAAAACTGTCTGCCTCCTCCAGTAGCACTAGACTCCTGGTTTTCACAGATACTGTGGTTGTGATATTGCTGTTTTTAAGGCCTCTGTGGATCTAGGGAGAAGGGGATTGGGAACAGAGCAAACTGAAATGCTACAAAGCTTACCATTCTAACAAAAATCCAGCCATTAAAAAATAAATAAATAAATGTTTCTTCAGATCGTTACACGTTATTGCTTAATTTCTAGAGAGAGTTCTGAAATGGTTGATTTGGAGAATTTTTACCATTGCGCTCATTGATCTTATGGAGGTGTGGAATTTCAGAGGTTATTACTCCAACATTTCAGAAATGCGTATGTAATCACCTTTGAGGACACTACTTGGGAACTATTTTCTAGAGATAGATTTTTTAAATGAAATTAAAGATCAAAGTGATTATTAAATAAATACTCCAATGAGGCTGAAATAGAAGCAGCACAAAAGCACCAAGGCAGTTGCCCTCTGATACTTTCCATCCATTTTACACTTTCTTTCTCCTGCAACTGTGGGAAACCACTATCCCTTACCAAAAAATCCTGAGCTATGTGATTTTCACTGCAGCTCTCAGAAGCAGGTTTACTCTTCCTATTCCCTCTGTTTCTGCTTCTTTTGACAGTAATTGGTTTGGGTTTTTAACTGGAATGGTAAGTTCTATGAAATCTTTTAGTCTTGGGTAAAATAAGCCACTTAGGGCTCAAGCCTAAGCAAAAACAGGACTCTGCATTACCTAGATAAACATGGGTAGGTATTGGTTTACCTTCTGTTGCCTCTTTTATGAAAGTTCTTCTTGTGAAAAGAGTGATGTCGGAGACAGCAAGACTTGTTCATGTATGGATAGGTGAAGAACTTTCTCAGGGAAGACGTTCTTAACCACAGATCCCTGACATTTAATAGCACCCTGATAGCTATCACCCTTGTTGACTTCACTGTTTGTCATAGCCCTTATCACCACAAAATATTACTTGTTTGCTTATTTATTGCCTATCTTTCTTCACTAGAATGTAACATCCAAACGCAGAGGGACTTTGTTTTCCTCATTGTTTTCTTTATAGTGACTGGAAAAGTGTACACAGTTGTCCCTTTAATACATACTGATGGAATAAATTTTATAAAGGTATCATTTATTTATCAGAAATGACTGAAATATGGATACTCCTAAAAGTAAGTCCTTTTTTTATATTTAGCATGGGGAGAAATTTTCAAAATCTATGGGGAAAAAGAAATATGTATTATATAAAAAGGAGTTGGTAATTAGGAAGAAAATTTCTTTCTAAGACCCTGATATTTTATGAAATGTCACAGATTATTGAATTTATCCAAAGCTCACAAATTCAATTTGACAAAACTGTATATATGAACATCTGTAATTTTTAATATATGTGTAATGTCTGTGCTTGCAGGTATAACTATGTTTTTGGTTTTCCTCTTAAACCTTTGAGTATAGTATGTTATATGATGCCTATAAAATAGAAATCTATTTAGAGATATTTATTTCCCAAATTCATTCCCTTTCCAATATTTATAATCAAGAAAAATTAGATCAACCAAAACTCTAGTTTATCATCAGCCCCTGGTATGTGGATTCCATGATTGATTTAACTAGTGTGCAAATTCAGGGAAATAAAAAGTAAGAATTGCTGTAAATTATGTTAAGGAGTGACATTTCTTTTGTGCAAAGAAGGGGATCATTTATAAAAGAGATCTGACATTGCTTCTCCTTCAGAGCAAAGGCAGGCAGGTTTATTTAATTTCCTCATATACTAGTGACCAAGGATGAAAAAGAGTTATGAGAAAGAGTTATTTTTAAAGGACAGCTTTGCCATTTACCATCTAGTGCCCAGATAAAATAGTATGGGACAACTCCAGGTAGCTATTGGTTGAGCCTGTCTACAGAGATAAGGCTAATGAGTCCTCCTTTATTACTGTCAGGTGTTCTGTTGTTGATAAGACCCCTATTGCCTTCAGAGATCAAAAACGAAGCTGTTTCTGATGAAAGCCTTCATTCTGGATACTGAAACAATATGACAAAAAATTAAAATACAATCTTCTGACGGTTTTTTCAAACAACTCAAGTCATATCTACTAGACTCTCTTGGTTCCTTCAGGTGCAATGCCTGAATACATATTTTCCCTGGAGTAAAACAATATATTGTAGTTAAAGGTGTATGTTTTGGACTCTCAAATGCCTGGATTAAAATTCTAACTCTGTCACTAATTAGATGTCAAATTATTTAACCTCGGTAAACTCTACTGTCTTTAAGTTGTTGACAGGAATACCTAGAATAAAGTCTACAGCAGAATAAATTTAAGAAACCACTTTAAAAAACAGTGCCCAGCACACTGTAAAGGCTCAATAAATGTCAGTTACTGTCATTAGTCCTTGTTTTCCATTCTCTTAGCTAGTACATTAAATAAGGTCTTCTTTGCTACCTCATGAACAGGCAATTGAAATAACCTCATAGCTAATGTCCTTATCTTTACTTTTCCTCCTATTTCCACATTTTTCTTACATTTACATTCTGTAAGAGCATAATTTCAGGAAGAACACAAAGAAAGTAAGAAACAGAATTATAAATCAGAAGGACCCAGAGGAAGATAAAAAGTAACGATATATAGCATGTATTAAGCACTCAGTCTATGAAAGGAACTTTTTATTTTTTTCCTTAAGTTTATTTTAGAGAAAGAGAGAGAGAGAATGAGTGGGAAAGACTGAGGGAGAGGGACAGATAATCTCAAGAAGACTCTACACCAAGTGTGGAGCCCCACATGGGGCTCGATTTCACAAACCTGAGATCATGACCTGAGCTGAAACCAAGAGTTGTATGCTCAACTGACTGCACCTCCCAGGTGCTCCTGTGATAGGAACTTTTTAAACACTGTACAGATATTTATAAATTTATTTCTCACAACAGCCTAACGAGTAGATATTAATTTTATCCCTCAGTTGAGTTAATTAAGGCACAGAGGAATTAAGTAACTTATCCAAGGTCATACAGGTGGTGAGAGGTAATATTACAAATATATAGTAGCAAAATAGGAAATAAAATTAGAATAGACAGAAAATCATCACAATGTGTATTAATCAAGTCTCAGCCCTGAGCTTACAAATAGTAGAACTGGTCAAATTCATGAACTCTAGATTCAGCACCCATACTCTAACCAAGCCACTAGAATTGAGAACATCACTGACCAAAAAAAAAAAAAAATCATCCTGTAGTTAATGGGACAGTTCATTTTGCTTCTTGGGATAAGTAGGTAGGTATTTTGAAGCATTGGACAGTGAGGACCACAGGAAAGGTTAATTCTTAATTATTGTTTTGAGAGCTACTCTGTGTCTACTGAAAATAGTATACACCTCTAAATAACTAAGCAATTTCCAACCACACATGATTCTGGTTTTTAAGAGTTTCTATAGTTTTTACAGAATTGCAGTGGGAAAGATCTCCAGCTAAGACAAAAAAAAAAAAGCACCTTGTAATTTAACATCATTAGCATCAAGATAACATATCTTGATAGGAAAGAGTTTTCTAGAATATGAACTTCTTGATTTTTTTTTTTGCTTTTGTCAATCAGAAATGAGTATACACACATTAAAGGTATAATTAAAAAGATATCACTTTACTATTATTGACATTTTTATGCTATACTAAGTACAGTGTAGCAGTTCTATAACACTGAGAAAAAAAAAAGTGTATTAAGTTTTAAAACAGTCAAGGGGCTCCTGAGTGGCTCAGTTGGTTAAGCAACTGCCTTCGGCTTGGATCATGATCCTGGAGTCCTAGAATCGAGTCCCGCATCGGGCTCCCTGCTCCGAATGGAGACTGCTTCTCCCTCTAACCCTCCCCCTTCTCATGCAGTCTCTCTCTCAAATAAATAAATAAAATCTTTAAAAAATAGTTATAAAACAAAGATAGAATTAGAGATTACTTATTTTGGACATACAATTTTTCTAGAAATTAAAGCATTTAAAACAAGATACCAAATATATGCATACACGCATACATATAAATTGTATATAAACTCAAATTCGGATAAAGTTAGCCACAGTTAAATAGGACTAACACATATGTTTAAATAAGTATCTTAGATCTTAAACTTCTGACACTGGCTGGGGCAGACTAGGAAGTGATTAAGAGCAGAAAGCACTGGTGAAAAACCATCCTGAGTCTTTTGGGATCAATCTATAAGGCCCCGGAAACCAAGCAATTGCTAGCTACTACCACATCTTTAAGGTTACCAGTTCCCTAGTATCAGCCAGTATTTATTTAACCAAAGACATACAAATGACCAACAGGCATATGAAAAGATGATCATGTCAATAATCTAGGGAAACGCAAATCAAAACCACAATGTGATATATCACCTCACACCAGTTAGTATGGGTTTTATCAAAAACAAAACAAAGTATAAAAAATATTAGCAAGGATATGGAGAAATCGGAACCCCAGAGCCCTGGTGAGAATGCAAAATGGTGCATCCACTATGGAAAATAGTAATGACATTCCTGAAAAAATTAAAAATTGAACTACCACATGATCTGGAAATCCTACGGAATATTTACACAAAATAACTGAAATCAGGATCTTGACAACATATTAGCACTCCCACATTCACTGTAGCACTATACACAATAGCCAGGATGTGGAAACAACCAAAAGGTCCATCAATGGGTGAATGGATTAAAAACATATACGGTTTATATAACAACAGAATATTAGTCTTCAAAAAGAAAGAAGTTTGCAATAGGCAACTACATGGATGAACCTTGAGGACATTATGCTAAGTGAAGTAAGCCAGTCACAGGACAAATACTGAGTGATTTCACTGACATGTGGTAGCTAAAATAGTCAAATCATAGAAGCAGAGGGTGGAATTGTGGTTTCCAGGGGCTGGGAGGGAGAGGGAAATAGGAAGTTGCTAATCAATGGGTATAAAGTTTATAAAGTTTCAGTTATGCAAGATAAATACATTCTAGAGATTTGTTGTATGAAATTATATATAGTTACCAATACTGTATTGTACACTTAAAGATCTGTTAAGAGGGTACATCTCATGTTAAGTATGTTTACTACAACAGAAAAAAAAATAAAAGTAAAGAAAGCAAATTAGGAGTGGGGATGACAAGCTTGGAGAATCAGGAAAACACTGGGTTGTGGAGAAAATCTATATTCAGCTGCACTATCATTATCCAATTACTTACCCTTTGTTTTCCCTGTTTCAGTCTCCCAGTCAGAACTTCTACCCAAATGCCAAGTCACAGAAAAAGCAAATTGTAGAATTAAGAGTGTCAGGGGTAGTTGCTGATTAAGTAACACTGAGCTTTTTCTTAGGAGAAACTGTTGTTGCCCTCAAATATTCAGTAGTTTAATTAGCTTTAATTCTTGTATTTATTTTTGTATATATCATTCAGACTTCAGAAATAATTTAAGACAATCATCATTATTATTATTAATTCATGCATAACTTTTAGAAAGAATTAATATGCTTTCATTTTATCCAAATACTAACCAAGATGAAGAATTAGTTCTGATTTACAGATGGGGATAAGGAAGCTTATATAGGCTAAACCAGTTGCCAAAGAAAACACCAGATCTAAAGATATTTTAGCATTAATTTTAAGCACTTTCCACAAATTTAGGTTGTCTCCTGTTAGGGTCCTTCCTCAGATCTATTCCCAAGGGACTCCTCTCTCCCTATCAGCAATTCAATTTTTCTGAGGCTCCCTAGCTGTCAAGTATGTCCTTGACCCCTCTGAACCTCACAGAGTCCTGCCCTCCAGGCTTTCCCCTACTCCTGCTCCATAAAGCATCACTTCTTATACCCTAACTCAGGGAGATAACTTTTCTTTGCTACCTTAAAGAAAGATGATTTAAGAAAGTATTCATGAGTTATGGGAGGATGTGGCCTTATGTATTATCCATTCCAGAGTTTACATTCGTGTTTTAAGAATTTAATTTTTAAAACTGTGGTAAGTGTTTGGGTAATAACAGTGCTTCCTAATTCTAGATGAATTTTCAAATTATTAGGAATGCCATTTTTTCACTTATTTATTCATAATAGTAGAGATCATAATAATCCTAGGATTTGTAGAGTATAAAACTCTAATGATCGGCTTTTTGATGCTAGGTCATTTTGTTACATAACATACATGAGCAAGAACCATATGGATTCTAATGCACTTCTTAGAAGGCTTCTCATTCTAAGTCTGGGTCCACATGATAGCCTATCATTCTCCAAGAGTTTTGTTAGTCAGCACCAGCACAGAAAAATGATATTCCAGATTGTTGGGTCAAAGACCTGCTAAGTACAATGAGTCCATGTGCACCCATCACAAGCGGAGAGGGAAAAAGTAAGATGAAAAGAAGTTTGAAGGTACGTGCAGAGGAAGAAAAGAATGAAAATTGGGAAAAACGTTTTTGTAACTTTATTTTTCTTGTGGAGGAAAGAAATAGGCTCTGAAGACTATTCCAATAAAAAGGAAGTTTTTAAAAGATCAGAGTAATGTTTACCTTTCTGGATTAAGTTTATATCTTCCTCAAATTGTAAAATTTGTGAAATCTTCAAATTTTAAAGTTGGAGAATGCCTTAGTATGCATACTGTCCAATCTCCCACTCAATATAAGAATCTACAGTATCTGCAATTTATGACCATTCAGAGTCTACTTAAGCCCATGGTTGATTGTATTGGATTTGCCTCCCTAAGATATCTACCAATTCCCCTGGTTCTGACATCTCAAGCTAAAAGAATAAACCTAATCCTAATCCTAAACCTAATCACATATCACCATTTGAAATGATTTAAGGCAATTATCAATTTCCCCTTACCAAGTTAAAGTTGATAATTTTCCTTCCAGCATTATACTTTTTGCAATTACTACCCCCATTTGGATATATAAATTTCAGAATATTTATTTGAAAACAAAACAACAAAAACTCATTTCTCTGAAGTCATGCTAAATCCTTTAAATTTCCCAATGAAAGAAATCAATAAAGAGCACTTTTGATAACTGTAGTATATTTAATATAGAAAGACCTCATTTTATGAATTGAGATTCAACTTCCTCAATCTGTTCAGGGCTATAACTTTGAGAATTTGCTACATTTTGTGAGAGATAAAAAGGATCAAAGAGTCAGAAAATTCTAAGTAAACAGTAGTTCATACATTTTACTAACCTATATGTCTTGGAATATTAGGTGCAATGTGGAACTGCTAGCAGTGAAGAAATAACTCCAAAGAGGGGAGGTGGGAGGAAGAAAAGAAAGGTTTTCACTTTCCAACACACACACACACAGCAAGTTGATTTCTAACTCGACCTTGCCACAGGGAACTTCACAACTACACAAGAGTTGCCGACTGAAGAACTTCTGCTACTAAAAGTAAAAAGGCAAGCTTTTCTGGTCAGATTTTTGTTACTTTGGAAGAAAAAAAATTTACAATCTCTCTTGGTTATGAAAATGTGAATATAATCAAAGCAGGCAGCCCATGTCCTGAGGAGAGTATATAACAGTACATTTTTCTCCTATGGCTTATCAAATGTTGACCTTGAATAATCCCTTTGGGTGCAGAGATGGGATGGAACCGGGGAATTTATTTGCCAAAATGTCCTAGATACCCTCTGGGTTACTCATTTTTTTTTTTTTTTTAATCGTCATCCTAGCCACTTTAGAGAAGGGCATCAGAGAATACGCCTTTCTTGCTTGCTAAACAGCTTTACCAGCTGCCTCCTACAGCTAGTGAAGCGAAAACTTCAGTCACTGTCTCTCTTGGTCCACGGTGGCCTCGCTGTACTTTGGTCAGTGCGTTCTTGACCATTTAAAAACTCACAATTGGTTTAAACACTTGAACAGGCACAACAGTTCTACAGGTATTTCTTGAGACCTCTCTGTAACTCCTACTCATCGGTTCTTATTTAGTGCTCAGAATTCTTTATTGTAAATTAGACATAGTGTTCTAGTAAAATAGTAAAATTCAACAATAAATTAAGTATTATATAAAAACATTCTCTGTTCTGTAAAGGTCAATATAGCTATTAGCATCTGAAGAAAACATTAACATAAGAAATAACTGATACGCTGAATAACACCACTTTAGCCCCATTTTTTAAAAATCTCAATTAGACTTATTTTATTTATTTATTTATTTTTAGACTTCTATTTTATTTTTTTTAAGATTTTATTTATTTATTTGGTGGACAGAGATCACAAGTAAGCAGAAAGTCAGGCAGAGAGAGGGGGGAAAGAAAGTTCCCCGCTGAGCAGAGGGCTCGATGCGGGCTCGATCCCAGGATCCTGGGATCATGACCTGAGCCGAAGGCAGAGGCTTAACCCACTGAGCCACCCAGGTGCCCCTAGACTTCTATTTTATTTTATTTATCTTTTTTTTTTAAAGATTTTATTTATTTATTTGTTAGAGAGAGAGAGAGAGCATGAGCACAGGCAGACAGAGTAGTAGGCAGAGGCAGAGGGAGAAGCAGGCTCCCCGCCAAGCAAGGAGCCCGATGTGGGACTCGATCCCAGGACGCTGGGATCATGACCTGAGCCGAAGGCAGCCGCTTAACCAACTGAGCCACCCAGGCGTCCCTAGACTTCTATTTTAAACCACAGACAGTTTATGGGGTGCCCAGGTGGCTCAGTCAGGTCATGAACTGCCTTCAGTTCAGGTCATGATCCCAAGGTCCTAGGATTGAGTCCCACATCTGGCTCCCTGCTCAGCAGGGTGTCTGCTTCTCCCTCTACCTCCCCGCTCGTGATCTCTCTCTCTCTCACTTTCTCTTTCTCTCAAAATAAATAAGTAAAATCTTAAAAATAAATAAATAAACCACAGACAGTTTCTTACCGACCTATTCAGTTTATCTGATTTGTAAAAGTCAAAATTTCATTTCTGAAAACATGAATGATGTTGTGTTATTTAAATCTAGGTCTGATTAATATTACAATATGTTGCTCAGGTAATTCTGTCATGTGGGGAAGTGACTAAAGTGATGAGCATAAAGAGAGCAAACAGACATTCAAAGGTAACATTTTAAAAATAAATCCATTGAGAGTTTATGATGTATGTGGTATTATATGATTAACAAGCATTTTTACGTGGAGAACATTTAATTAATTCATACTTTTCAAAGAACTAACTTACACCAATTTCAGATATTAATGTTGGAATTCTGCTTTATGGATATTATGATGATATTTTACTTAATCTGACATGATACCCTCTTTTGAGTTTCTCCAAATACAAATATGCCTGAAAAGTAGTCTCACAGTTGCTACCAGCTTTGCGGCTTTGGTCAGAATTCTTAAGCACAAGTAGCCACTTTAACAGGGATATGTTTGCCTATCCATGAGGACTTTAAAGTCTTATGAATATCACATGACAATACTAGAACATCCTCATATACTTACAAAACTTGACTCTCTTTCAAAACTATTTTTACAAAGGCAATGATTTCTGGTGTTACTGGGTTCTTTAAATATTTTAGTGAACTGACTAATGCCATAAAAAATATTCATTATCAATATTAATATGATATAGGTTTTTTAAAATGTGATTCATAATGAAGCATTTTAGATCACTTGAAATAGCAGTTTATAATATTAAGTCACATTTAAAATAGAAAAGGAATTATTATTTTATACTCTAACAGCCACTTCCATTTTTATTTTTTACTTTTTATTTTTTTTTTAAGTTTTTATTCAAACTCCAGTTAGTTAACATACAGTGTAATATTAGCTTCAGGTAGAGAATACAGCGATTCAGCCTTTCCATACATCACCCTGTGCTCATCACAAGTGCACTTCTTCATCCTATTTCACCTATTTCACCCATCCCCCCACTCACCTCCAGCCATTTCTATTTTTATTTTGAGCTGATTGCTTCAATTAACAGATTTCAAAATGTTTGTGTTTTTCCAAATTTAAGGAAACACCTGGCATAATCTGGCACTAATTTCCTATCTGGGATTTTAAAACTTGAATATGAGGGGAGAAACTGAATTTTAATTATTTCAACCTACTGATTACTGGTTCCTTCAATGATTTTTTTTTAAAGATTTCATTTATTTATTTGACAGACAGAGATTACAAGTAGGCAGAGGGGCAGTCAGAGAGAGGAGGAAGCAGGCTCCCTGCTGAGCAGAGAGCCCGATGTGGGGCTCGATCCCAGGACCCTGGGATTATGACCTGAGCCGAAAGCAGAGGCTTTAACCCACTGAGCCACCCAGGCACCCCCCTTCAATGATTTTTTTTAAAGCTGTTTCTGAAACTTGAGTTCCCTGGATAATTATAACCATAGAAATATACACTAACAGATTTTATCTAAAGACTTCAGATAGTTTGAATGGTTGATAAAAATGACAAAATCACAGATACCCAAGGAACGGAAAAAGTCATATACTGCTATATGGGAGGTATACACAGGATCTATGCCTGTATGTTATTTCTGTGATGTCTGTAAATTGCTCAGTGAGATTCAACACCAATATTGAAACCAAAATACTAGTTGTATAGCATAAAGTTCAAGTTTCTTGTTCTTCCATAAAGTAGTGATACCACTTTTCACTTTATTTATTCTTCCTATTAAATCTACCCTAAACTGCAGCCAAAATGCAATTAATTGTCCTTGCAAATATTCCCTCTGCTGTATTTCTATTCCTTGGCTAATGTTTTCCATCTGCATGGAATTCCTGTCAAATCCACTTATCCTTCGAGATGTTTGACCGACTCTCCCAATTTGCCCAGGATTCTCCGGGCACTTTTAGGACTGAAAGTCCTATATCCCTAGAAAACTCTGCCTCAAGAAAACTAAGCTCATTCTACCTTTAAGAGCGAGCATAATGATCTTCACTCTTCCTCCACTTGATTAGCCACTCATTTGAGTGCACACTGGAACTGGCCACTTTTTTTTTTTTTAAGATTTTATTTATTTATTTGAGAGAGCAGGAGCAGGGGGAGGATAAGGGGAGGGGAAAAGGGAGGAAAAGGGAGAGGTGAGAGGGAGAAGCAGGCTCCCAGCTGAGCAGGGAGCCAGATGTGGGACTTGAGTCTAGGACCCTGGGATCATGATGTGAGCCGAAGGCAGACGTTTCACCAAATGAACCACCCAGGAGCCCCTAGAACTTGTTACTTTTCAAACTGCTTCACCACTGAATGCTTAAAATCAATTATATCTATCTCTGTTTTAAAAAGTACCATAACTTTTACAGTTCTTTACAAAAAAAAAAAATCTATCAATCCCCTCCACCCTTATAGCAGATATTTTCTGTACTCCACACAAATCAACAGTCTGATCTTCTCTAACCTGGTCTCTGTCCTAGGAGACCCGCTGATGTACTGTTTCAATCAAAATCCCTTGTGACTCTGGTTTTTGGATGGATTCAGCATATGAGATGTGATATCAGAGGGTGGGAGGAGAGTCAGGTTGGAGAACTTTTTCTCCCTTTTCCCTGCACTACTGAAGACCACATTTCATTTTCAGTGGCCTCCTCTAATATAAAAATTCTCATTATCTTGTTTCTCTCAGCCTCTCCCTCTCCCTCTTTGCTTCCCTTCCCAACTCCATTCCCTTTCTTCTATAGCCATTCAGGTCTAGGGCAGGTAAGAGCTCCCTGCTCTTGACAGTCCTTGGAAGATTTACCAAGCTTTTTTGATTGCCCAAATATTAGTATATAAACTCTCACCTCTTTTAAGAATACCATCTATTTTCTACTAGCATCTGGTTGATACACCCACTTTATCCAAATCTATAAATCCTGTAGCTGTACTTAACTTCCAAATACAATTAAATATGAGAATCTGTTATTTCAATCTCTATCTCACTAACATCCTTAACCATCTCACCTCCTAGTCCTTTCAGTTGTGCCCATTTAGCAATTTCTCAAACCAATCATATTTCTCCTCTTTTATTGCTATCCTAGTGGTAACACAGTAGGTAAAAATCACACCTTCAAGCAGATTAGTAACTCTTGAAGTAAAGAGGTGTCAAAGAGAAGTCACTGGGGAGGAGTCCTGAAGAGATCAGAGGAATAGGCAGGATAGCTTCTCCCCCTACCCCCATTTTTTCAGCATAAAACCCAATTCAACAAACGAAGTCATACATAGGGAACTATCCTAAAGCCCACTTCCTAAAACCATGAGCAATATCATGGCTGGCCTAGCAGAATAGACAACTCAATATTAAGCCACTAAACGTCAAGCTTTAGTTGCTCAAGTATCACTTACTTGTGGTCAGAGGCATCCTAGAGCATGAAGCATTGCTGATCATTTACATGGGATCAGACGGTGAAAAAGAATAAGGTGGTAGGAAGAGAAAGGAAAAAGAATCAGAGCATGGGCGAATTAGTCACAATCTGACAACAACTTCTAACCCTAGATCATATTTGTATTCTTAAAATAATTGATAAATCAAAAAAGATAGAACGAAAAACTGTACTGAAGGACACTAAACTTAACATATTCCAAAAAGACTTGCAAAGGCTATTATTTTCAGAAGAACAAGAGAAAAACTACCTGTTCTCAGATCAGAAGAGTCAGACCATGAGCAGTTTCCATGCTCACTAGAAAGCACAGGTGGGTAGTTGTGAGGATACGTATGGTGCAGAGTAGGAAAGGCAACTTCACTGGTTAGTTCAATCCTTTGTTGTGATTATATAGGTAATCTTCAGGTTTAGGAGAAAACAGAAGAGCAAGTATGATAATTTCTTTGTGGCTTTTATTTGTTGGATTTTTCTTCAGGGAAAATAGGAAAATTAATATATTCAGGGTTCAGTAATAAGTATATTCCCCCCTTCAAAAAATCATATAACAAGAGGAGTGTTTCACATTCCTAATATTTATTATTTTATGTAACTAAGAAAATTAAAGGCATTGAATAGTTAGATCTGCAGTTTTCTGATAGGGACTTAAAAGTAATTGAAGCTTTAAGAGATGAATCTCCATTTCCATAATTAAGCATTGGAGGTGCTATTTACAAGAAGTTTTTTATCTGATAGACAGGTGTTGCGGACTAGAGAGAGGGGAAATTGCAATTAGCTGAAAGAGCTCCTGTCAGAGAAGAGATTTCCATAAAGTTTAGATGATGCCTTGAGACCCATCTTCAGCTCTTTTCACTTCCCTCTTAAGAATGAGAACAAAGTGGGGCACCTGGTGACTCATTTGGTTAAGCCTCAGACTTTTGATTTCAGCTCAGATCGTGATCTCAGTGTCGTGAGACTGAGGCCCACATGGGGGTACATACTCAGTGGGGAGTCTGCTTGAGATTCTCCCTCTGTCTCTCTACCTGCTCTCTCACTCTCTACTAAATAAATAAATCTTAAAAAATTAAAAAAAAAACCAAGAACAAAACACAACACACAAAAGTTGGGTATTCATCCTTTCTGATGGAGGCATAATACTCCATAGTGTATATGGACCACATCTTCCTTATTCATTCGTCCGTTGAAGGGCATCTTGGTTCTTTCCACAGTTTGGTGACCATGGCCATTGCTGCTATAAACATTGGGGTACATATGGCCCTTCTTTTCACTACATCTGTATCTTTGGGGTAAATATCCAGTAGTGCAATTGCAGGGCAACATGGACAGGACTGGAAGAGATTATGCTGAGTGAAAGAAGTCAAGCAGAGAGTCATTTATCATATGGTTTCACTTATTTGTGGAGCATAACAAATAACATGGAGGACAAGAGGAGATGGAAAGGAGAAGGGAGTTGAGGGAAATTGGAAGGGGAGGTGAACCATGAGAGACTATGGACTCTGAAAAACAATCTGAGGGTTGTGAAGGGGCGGGGGGTGGGAGGCTGGGGGAACCAGGTGGTGGGTATTAGAGAGGGCATGGATTGCATGGAGCACTGGGTGTGGTGCAAAAACCAATGAATACTGTTACACTGAAAAGAAATAAAAAATTAAAAACAAACAAACAAACAAAAAACCCACAACACACAGGGGCCCTATGCAACCAAGTCACATCCCATATCTGTCAGCTGTATATATCCTGAAGAAGTTTCGCATAGTGAGAGAGATCTCCCTTGAAGTAAAACATGAAAAGTTCAAGGATGGACTAACACTACGCTTCTCTATTTCTTAAAAATAGGTCCTTTTATTTTTCTGCTGTATGATTTTAAGATTGCTTAATTCAGTGGAAATCAGCAGGTGTGTTAGGTGAAATAAGCTGTTAAAAGCAAGCCAGCCCAGGAGTCATTCTGCAACAGTTTATATATACATCTCTCTCCTCTGGAAGTCTCTCCCCTAGAGGTAAATTATTTTGTATCCAGATTTTTCTAATAGTACACACACACACACACACACACACACACAGAAAAAATGCCCAATGACTATTATTTCATAGGCAAGTGTCTGAAAAAGGAAATAACATAAAACTTTTTCTGGCAAGGCAGTGAGGAAGTTGGTTCTCGGTGCAACCAGGAGTAGATACCATCGGCTGCCATTTTTTAAGGCACCAAAACCCTCTGTAGGTTGAACCTTTTGTTGTGATATTCAGAGAAGAGCTGGGGCTTGATATTTTTCTTGCAGAGATCATTTCTTTTTTTTTAAAGATTTTGTTTGTTGGGCACCTGGGTGGTTCAGTGGGTTAAAGCCTTTGCCTTCCACTCAGGTCATGATCCCAGGGTCCTGGGATTGAGCCCCACATCGGGCTCTCTGCTCAGCAGGGAGTCTGCTTCCTCCTCTCTCTCTCTCTCTCTGCCTGCCTCTCTGCCTACTTGTGCTCCCTGTCTGCCAAATAAATAAATAAAATCTTTAGGAAAAAAAAAAGGTTTTGTTTATTTGGCAGACAGAGATCACAAGCAGGCAGAGAGGCAGGCAGAGAGAGAGAAGGAAGCAGGTTCCCCACCAAGCAGAGAGCCCAATGCGGGGCTTGATTCCAGGACTCTGGGATCATGACCTGAGTCGAAGGCAGAGGCTTTAACCCACTGAACCACCCAGGCACCCCTGCAGAGATCCTATTTGTACACTCTCTTTTGCACGCTGGTTTTCCAAAAGCAGACACGGAGGAGTTTGGCATGCAGGATGACTATGAGAGCACATGGATAGAGAAGAAAGAAGGATCAGGCACAGTGAGCCACTGAACAGCATTGTAGTCTTAGCAAAGCTTTCGCTAACCGTGAACTGAGCTCTAGCGTACATATGGTCCATTCCTTGGTGGAGGAAAATGGCAGGGTCTGTATACCCCACCATGATTAGTCATTTGATGTGGATGACCCCAGAAACGCTATCCCTTCAGTGAGGCAGCTCTCCAGAGCTGAGGCAAACACTGAAGGCGCTAACAGTTGGAGGCTGTCTGCAGACAGCTGGAACAAGTGCTGCCTTGAGGGAGATCTGGCCAGTGCATTTCCATTTCATCACTGTCCCTTCCTTTTATTAATTTCAGTTGTTGTTCAGTAGGAATTAGAATTCAGTGGGCGACACTTCCAGCTATTTTTTACCATCAAGTTCAGAATCACTTAATTTATCTGGTTTGGCCCCAAATGAAAAATAAGGACATCTAATCTCAGAGTCTATGGGCTGTCTAAATTTCAGTGTTATTCCCCTAACAATTTGGGTACATGAATTAATTAAGATAATATTAAATTCCAACCAAATGGGGCTTTTAAGCATATATATGACATTTGGAAACACTTTTGAGTTTTTCCATACAGCTTTTCTGAACCAACTTATGGCTTCATATGGTTTCACTGAATCTATTCTTGACTTCAAAACCTAGATTTATCAGGCCTGCCAAGTCCAAGGTATATCTCTCCTTCTAAAAAATGGTTCTGTCTTGAATGATGTGTGGAGCAGGTTTACTGGGCAAAGTCATCGGCCATAGCCACTGTTGGTGCTAACTCTGCAGAATCCTGTATACTGAGGGTTAGGCGGATTTAGCTTATCCACTTCAAAATGTTGGTAGAACGTAAAAAGCCTATACTCACGGACTCTCAGTAATTGTGAAACCAACTGTGGACTGTAAGGTCATCCACTAAAAAGAGCCAGAGGGCTTGGATACCATCTTTTAATGGCCTTTTATCAGAATGTATTTTGATCAAGTGGCTTCAACATAAAATGGGTTTGTGTATGAGTTTAACAAGATGGCTAAATCTTCTCCCTTATTAAATTTCTATACTGGTCAAAAAAATTGGATCCTTTTGGTCATTGTCTCCAACTTTTTTTATTCAGAACATTCTACTATGAAATTTCACATTTGAATGGGAGTTACTTCCAACTTTTCTGTCAGTACGCAGCAAATACTGTGCCAGTTGTGATTTTGTGCATTTTACGTTTTTTTTATTTTAATTTTGGCAAGTCCACTCTAATTATCTCTGCCTGATTGGATCTTGAAAAATTGACACGGTTATAACCCAGGATCTAATTTATACACTATTGATTAGAGTATGCCTATTCTTGGGATTTCTCCAACATCTCTAGTATCTCCATGATGATGTGATGCTTTATTTAGGAAATGACTCTTTATATAATTCATTCTCTAAAATATCTGGCCCAATTCAGTCTTTCCATTTAGCATATAAAATTGTAAAATGCTTGAGGGCATTAGGAGGCTGGTAGATGGCACCATTTTTTAATCAAATCTAAGACATCATTGATTATACCATGGAAACTAATTTCAGAGATGTTACTATGTGAAAACTGATGAAATGTAGTATTATGATACACTTGGTCCCCTGAGAATCACCTTTTCCTCAACAGGTTTTAATTAATGAAATTCTTACAAGGACTTTTATGTGCACAATCTTTGATTTATTGTTCTATATAGCAAACTCTTATAAGGATAAAGCAAAATAAGAGTAGCCCTGTGGTGACAAATGTATGAGCAAATAGATATATAATGACTAGTTATGAGAGCAATAAAACTTCAGTAAAATGCAAAGTCAAGTGACCTACAGTAAAATGGTTACTAGAACCTAGTTATAGAAATTCATATTATACAGAATGCTAAGCAAACGGGGTCATCAGTCAAATATGAAGCAACTATATTGATTCTGGTGACCAAAAAAAAAAGAGTACAGCTAGACAAAATATAGGACTGAACATTTAAACATCCAAAGGTTTCAGGAAAGGAGTACTGATTTTTTAGTACCAAGGAGAGCTCCAAATAAGTTATTGTTTTCATAATAAAAATTAACTCACCCTCTAAAACAGAAGGGAGGTGAGAGGGAGAGAGAAAGAGAGAGAGAGAGACTCTTTATATTGGGTTTTTACAAACCAACATTACAAACCACGTTATTTGTAATGATGTATAAGTAGTTATAGTAAAACAGCCTTCCAGGAAATGGAAGTGTCTCCTCTTCTTCCACCTTAGAGTATTTGGTATAAATGTCTAGTTTTGTCTAGTCAGGACTTCTTTCATGAAAGTCAAGGTTCTCGGAGATTTCACTGGACTGGACTCTGGGAAAGGAATAGTTTGGGCTTCTTAGAACAAGGCCCTATCTCTCCAGTACAAGAGTCCTCATAACAAGTGAGTAAGTTGGGGCACCTGAGTGGGTCAGTCATTAAGTGTCTGCCTTCAGCTCAGGTCATGATCCCAGGGTCCTGGGTTCAAACCCTGCACTGGGTTCCCTGTGCAACAGGAAGTCTGCTTCTCCCATTCCCCCTGCTTCTGTTCCCTCTCTTGCTGTGTCTCTCTCTGTCAAATAAATAAACAAACAAACAAACAAAAAAACCAACAAGTGAGCAAGTTATCCTCTGGGACAAGCTCATATGCCAGTGGTTAAGGCTTATTTTTGAGTTAGTCAATAGTTTAGAACTGTGAATAGATGTACAAGAAAAGAAAATTTATCATATGCCAGGAATGGCACTAAGAGTCAGAGAAATTGCTCTGTATTCAACTTTTGGGGGCCATTAAAGCAATGACTGTAGGCAAAATTGATTTGACTTCATGACAATCTAAGGAAAGCCTAGAATTCTGCAATAACAAAGTAGATAATTTATCATAGTGATATTTATCTACTACTATCTAATGAAAAGGAAATGCTTAAGGTAAATTTCAAGAAGTATGTTCTTTAACTTTAAATAAGAAAAAAAATATAAAAATACCAACATAATAATTGAGAAAGAAAAGAAGCCACAGTTTAGGATAGATATGTAGTTAAACCATCTGTCATGGACAACTGAAATCTTTTTTATTATTCTTTGATAATGACATGTGCCTCAACATCATTCTGTAAAGCTCTGAAAAGAAGTTACAAGAGAACAAAATCATGGAAGCTGTTTTCATAGTAAATGAAATGAGAAACAATCATTTGAGAGAACTCCCCTTTGTGACTTCTACAGGACTAGTTTCAGTGTCTACAGTTGTCATCTTGGATCCTGATTTAATACTAATTTCTAGAAGTGTCATGCCACAGAGTTGAGTGAAGATGTATGAAGAAAGTAGTTTTTAAAAAGGAAACTAAAATCAATCAATCTATATATATATATGCATATATATATATATACATATATACATATGTGCATATATATATATATATATATATATATGGCACTTTTAAAAAGGTATCCCTTCTCACACAACCCCCCTTCACTTTGTTTTCCAGTATTCCCATATAAATAGAAAAAGTAAGCTATGTTTTTTTCTATACAACTGTTTTCATCAATTTCTTCTGTGTAGTATTTACTGCTTTGATATTGTTATTTTATCTCTGAACATACAAAGGACCAAATAAAATATGGCAATACGTTATTTTATTTTTAAAGATTTTATTTACTTATTTGATAGAGAGAGAAAGAGAGAGAGGGAACACAAGCAGGGGGAGTGGGAGAGGGAGAAGCAGGCTTCCCACTGAGTGGGGAGCCTGATGTGGGGCTTGATCCTAGGACCCCAGGATCACTACCTGAGACTAAGGCAGATGCTTAATGACTGAGGCACCCAGGAACCCCAACAATATGTTATTTTAGGGCCAGCACTTAAAGTCCTATAAATGGAGCACATTCCTTGTGGCAAAGGGGAAAGAACTGCCATAAGACAATTTACATTTCCTTTGCTTGTTTTCTGTCCTAATTATGTATGAAAATCTTTGTAAAATAAGTTGAAACAGTTACTCATGGGCTTTTCATAACGAACCATCTTCATGATTTAATATTTTCTCTGGGTGCTAAAGTGATACCAGGTTTGACAAGTTGATGCATCTTCCAAAGGTATTGAAAGATAATTAGATCCAGTAGGTTTTAAATCTTCCTATGACAGGGATTCTATTTAATCTAAGTCAATATTTAAACCAATATATCCTTCTCTCTATTGGAGTTTATCAATACGTAGTGAACACCAAAGTTTATGGGGAAGGAAATACTGGCCAATCATAATGATGGTAACAACAGCATCATTATTAAAAAAATAGTACAGCAACTTTACTTAAATTTAACTATTTTTTGAATAAAGTTATTATGTTTTAGATATTCTGAATCATTTGATGTGTTGCCTCTCTCTTCTTAGTTCTGAATTTAACTCCATTAAATTTAAAGAAACCTGTATACCAGCTACCTATGCTAACCCCTCTAAATCATATTCATAAATATAGGCAAACAACTAAGTATCACTAGAGATGATCTGGGGACCTCTTAATGCTAAAAAAGAAATCCCAATATTCACAAACAGAATTACACACTCTAAACCAAAAGAGGTCATTTGGAAGTTAAAACCAAACTTAAAAAACAAAACAAAACTGAGTGAATTACTTATTTCAACTCTTAGCTTGTTGGCATGGTAACCAGGACTCTGTGTCTGTTTCAGCTCCTAACCAATAGCTATATGCATACATTAGCCAGCCTGGTTCTCAGACAAGCAACTGACTGCTGGGCGCTCTACTGCCTGGAACATGTCATCTAGCCAAGTAACAAGACTACTGGAGTATAGGAGAAGTGACTCCTTTACCACATTCAGTGAGAGGTGTGTTAGGGAGTGTGTCTCCAAACTATTGTTTGTAGACATGAATCCCACATTTATTGATGGAAGTTTGTACAGACACTTACCACTGGCTCTCCTGTCCTGAGCAGCACATCACTGACAAAGAGAATTCTGCCAATAACTATGCTCAAAAGCACTGTACCATTGGCAGCAAAAATTACTGACTTTACTGGGACAGGATTCATAAATTGGCCAATGAGTTCATAGGTCTTTAAAAATCTTGGTTTTTCACATCTTTGTTGGGAGAATAGATTCTGGGTTTAACTCTTCCTTATGGAAAGTCTCTGTTGAATAAAGTAAGAAGTCTGAGTTCACATTTCCCATTTTCTCAGGTCCCACAGCTGTAACTCAACTCCATGTCCCTTTAATTCCATCCTCACCACCATATCAGCCTGTACGCAGGCACGTATATATATTCTCAGTACCGAGTGCCCAACTTATGTTAACTTTCACACTCTTATTAGATAGACAGTATTCCATAAATGCCTCTCTCAAATTTGAAAATGACTTGAATGTAGATCAGAATTCCAGACCAATATTGAATGCTATCCTTGTATCCCATTCCCTCTAGCCACATAAACCCCAGTCATCTCTGCTTAAAAAGCTCATGATTAATAGTTTTCTATGGCAGAAATTTACAGAGCCAGTGAAAGAAATGGTATACTACCCTCACCATGATAAGTACATGAATAAGGAGATGAAAAGTAATTCTTGCCATGGTCAGTACCATGGTATTGTGTTTCCCCAAAAATGTTTATTTTGCCCTTTTCACCATCAAAAAAGTGTATCATCCAGTGTATAGACTGATCCACCACTGGCTTCCAGACTCACATTGTGAGTCCTGGAGGAGACTTGACCAAGGTGCGGCCAGTGCTGAGGCTTAGACCCACTTGGATCACAGGTCTGCCCCAGCGTATTACAAGCATGCCTTCAAATATGAGTAATGAGTTGGAGGAGAGAGAGTGTCCTGTACATTTAAGAACATTACTATCCCAGAGAAAGATAATGAAGAATGTGTCATGTGTACCCTTACCCTTCCTTTGTGTCCTATGGTATATCACACCTGTGGAGCTCTAGCTTCCATATGAGAGACAATATAGCTATTTAGTTAGACTGACTTCAACTGAGAGCAGGTCTAATTTTTCCATGTGTGCCTAAAAATCTTCTACATCACATCTCTGAAATTTAAAAATTTTTTAAGAAACACAATTAGCTATCTTGGTGCTGTTCAAGTATATACTGAAACCATAAAATTAGAGAAAGCCTAATAAACAACCTGGAAGAAAAGAGAAAGATTTTTTAATATATTATAAATCTGATAGCAAATTTAAAATTTCAGTAGAGGTTAAAAATAAAAAGGTAAACATAATAAATGAAGCAAAATTACTGTTCTCTAAGGCAGAGCTGAGGAAATCACTCAGGAAACCTAGACTAGGGTATATTAGATTCTATAATGTAAGGACAAGGATTTTTGCCTACTTCCTATTGTATTCACAGAGCTTAGAGCTCGGTATTTACTTATTCAGTAGACATTTATTAATATATTATTTAATTAATATTTATCAACCAAAAAGACCAAAATAATGTAAATTATTAAAGTAAGAAGACAGGGAGAATCAGTATAGGAAGGATAGTGTCCGTCTAAGTATTCTAGAATGAAGAAATGAGAATATAAATGGGAAGAGGAAAAAATTTTTTTTAAATTTTTCTGAGCTGAAGGAAAATATAATTTCCAGAATGAAAGACCATACTTTATTCCAAAAATATGAATGAAGGGGCAACTGGCTGGCTCAGCTGGTAGAGCATGTAGCCTTTGATCTCAGAGTTGTGAATTCGAGCCCCACATTGCATGTAGAGCCTAATTAGATATATAAATATGTATTTTATATTCATATATAAAATATAATACATAAATAATATATAAATATAATATATACATATTTAAAATATTAAATATATTTTATATAAAATATAAAACCAAATATATAAAAATAAAAAATACATATAATGAAGAATTAATCACTACAGATGCATATTCTAGCATAATTTCAAACCCAAAATAAAACTGTGTTTAAAATCTTTAGAAAGTATATCTATATTACCTACAAAGGAACAAGAATCTGACTATCAGTCGTCTCAGCCAAACAGAAGGCTAAGAGGCAATGGAACAATGATTTTGGAATTTATGAGGGAAAATTAGTTTGAACCTCGAATTCAATATCCAGTCAAAATAGCAATCAAGTTTGAGAAGAAGTGAAAAATATTTCAGATCTTTAGGATTAAGAATGATTACATGCTTGCAGGCATCCTTCAAAAAACTTGAGTTTTTATTCCTGAAAAATAAAAAAGATAATCGGGACACCTGGGTGGCTCAGTGGGTTAAGCTTCTGCCTTCCTCTCAGGTCATGATCTCAGGGTCCTGGGATCAAGCCCTGCATGGGGCTCTCTGCTCAGCGGGGAGCCTGCTTCCCCCTCTCTCTCTGCCTGCCTCTCTGCCTACTTGTGATCTCTCTTTCTGTGTAAATAAATAAATATAATCTTAAAAAATAAAATAAAATAAAAAAGGAAATCAAGAAAGAGAAGCACATTTGGATTCATTATAATTATGCAATGAAATTTCTGTGCAATTCATTCAAATAAAAACAGGAAGTCAAAGGGTTCTATAAAAACTTTCCTGAAGGAAAAGACAGATCCCATTCAATGATCTGTATAATTAAGATCTTGAAAATTTTACCAATATGACTAGACTTATGGGGTGTTTTGCTGCCAGTAATAAAAAAGTGGAGTTAGACACTCTTCGGAGAACCATAAGATATATAAGAAACTCAGAGACCACATCTTGAACGCACTAAAATATAATGATTTTGAGCATTAAAACCTTAAAAAGTCCTCTTTCTTGTGGCACAATTTTAATTATGTAAGATTATATTGTCTTTCCAGTGGGCCCAAAACAGTACTTAGATTAAAATGATATTTACATATTTTAATAATATAATAAATAATTTAAATAATATTTATGCATAACATTAACCACATTTACATAATGTTAATATTTTATGAAGTTGATTTGTTTTCAATTTTTAAAATCAACCCACAGTGGAAACACAGGAAATAACATTAAACTTGAAAAAAATGAAACAAAATATAAGTTGGCGAATCAAACAATGATATGGCTGGGGTGCCTGGGTGGCTCAGTCAGTTAAGTGTCTGCCTTTGGCTCAGTTCATGATCCCAGAGTCCTGGGATCGAGCCCTGCATCAGGCTCCCTGCTCCATGGGGAAACTGCTTCTCCTTCTGCCTCTGCCTGCTGCTACCCCTGTTTGTGTGCTCTTCTCTCTCTCTCTCTCTCTCTCTCTCTCAAATAAAAATAAATGACATAGCAGACAGAATTTGGAAAACACAACATGTGCAAGGAGAATTAAGGAAAATGTAAGTATACTATTTTCTTTATCATATGTAATATGAGGTCAATGAGTACTCATAAATTATATGACTCAAGAAATATTTGTTGGAGTATATTACTTGAAGTCATATATATAATACTAGAAGAATTATAAATATGAATAAATTATAAATAATATGAATAACAGTACTAGAAAGAAGAAAGGTAAAAATTAATATGATGATGCAAACTGAGTAGATACTGTCTGAAGTTGATAAATCAAGAAATAGAAATAAAAACATAATTTAGAGAAGCCATGATAACCACACATGAACTGAAAACATTCTTTATCGTGCTTACAACTGCAGATTGCAGCTGGAAGTTGAGACAGAGGAAGTAAGAAACTTTCATTTTAAAATGTCCTTTCAAACTGTCTTAATATTTATATATATATATGGGGAGGGAGGGAGAGAGAGTTTCCTCTTATTGTTTCTTTTCTATAAGAAAACATGATGTCTTTGAATCTTCATACCCACATTACCAACCAGTTCTTTTCCATTAACCAAATAAATAAGAACAGAAATTCCTCTTGGTTATTATAAGCGTTACCTACCCTATATTTTACAGCATGCTCAAAGTTTCAATGCACATTCTCTCAGTTAACCGACAGTGTAAGTTATTGTCCCCATTCTATAATTGCTGAAACTTTGTTTCAAATCAGTTAAATAGGTTCCTCCAATCATTCAATTTTTCAAAACCTGTGTGTGCCAGAAACTGTGATAGGCACAAGGAATCTGATGGCCAGATAGTTGAGTGGGAATGGACAATGTTAATAACAACATATAAATATACAATTAAAAAGGAGGTAGGTGATCCAAAGGAAAACATCACAGTTTCAAGAAACCAATATAAGCTAATCTGTTTTAAGTGAAGTGAGTGGAAGTTAAAAAGGCAAGGAAAGAAAAACAATCTGAGGGTTTTGAAGGGGCGGGGGGAGGTGGGAGGTTGGGGGAACCAGGTGGTGGGTATTGGAGAGGGCACGGATTGCATGCAGCACTGGGTGTGGTGCAAAAACAATGAATACGGTTACGTTGAAAATAAATTTAAAAAATTAAAAAAAATAAGTAAAATCTTTAAAAAAAAAAAAAGGAAGAAAAAAAGCCTCCAGCAAAAAAAAAAAAAAAGGCAAGGAAAGGAGAGGTGCTTTAGAAAGAAAACAGACTGGGCTGCCCTCCTGAGAGATGCAGCATTGTCTAGGAAATGAACCATGGCTGCAGCAGCTACAGGAAATGGCAGAGGAGCAGCAGTGTTGGAAGGTAAAATTAGAGAAGTAAGCAGAACCAGACGATGCAGGATCTGTAGGCCATGTTGAAGACTGCTTCTTTATCCTAAGGACAATAAGAAGCCATTTAAAGGACAAGGGGATATACTATGACTGGTTTTGCATTTTAAAATAAAGTAAATTAATAATAACAATAATAATTAATAATAATAATAAAAGAAGTAAATAAAATAATAAATAAATAAATAAATAAAGTGTGGTGATCTGGGGCTAGGGTATCTGCGTAGATGTTCGGTCTCCAAGTCCAGGGCTCTATTAGAATTACCTCTTGAGAGATAGCTTCCTGTTAAACAAATACATCACTTACTTGGATTTGGATATTTTTTTTTTCTACCACACCATTATCACTATTAAATATTGCCCAGAACACTACTTTGCCCACAGAAGAAAATCAATAAATGCTGGGTGAATAAATGAATATATTGCTTCTATGTAATTTTTAAAGCCACTCTACCAGAAGATGCCATCCATAGATCTCTTTGACTTATATTTCCCTTCCATGGAATATCAGTTATTTTTCTTCACCTGTCTCCTTTCGCATGTAAGGAAAATGTATCTTAGATATTGTCAACCCACAACACTGAAGCGATTTCTATAAAATAGAGGAACAGTTTAGGAAAAGTATAAGGAAGAAAAGGGATTCTGAATTCTTATATAGTCATTGAATCTAAGGACTTACGTGGTTTGAGGGTTATGTGAACTCTCTATTGGGGTGATGAGGGGAAAGAAAGAGAAGCAAAATACTACAGGTGTGAGGAAGTAGTAACTAGGGAATGTGGAATGAAATAAGTTAACGAGAGGACACATAAGAAGACATACAAACACAGAGACACATACAAGGCCCACACAGATGAAACATGCAAACAAGTACGCCGTTGCTGCATGGCCACAGGTATTCACTCAGATCTGCAGGTATGCAAACCCTACCAGCAGTCAGAACACAGTCACTACACACGTGAAACAGCCAAGCCCCTAGCTGGGGGCAAAAGAAAGCTGGGACTCCCTGTTAAAGTTCCTATGCATGCGTGTGCCTTAGTGTTTCAGGTGATTATCAATACTTAGAGAGAAACTCAACACAAGCAAATGACATAAGGCACCTTTTTTTCTACTTAGAATATACTGAAATCCCATCTTCAAATGAAATATGGTCCAGTAGCCTTTGTCATGTTAGTCCTTGATGCATCATGTTACCAGTGATTTATTTACAAGGAATAACTGACTTAGATACCAATTAATCATTTCAGGTAAAGACCTCATCACATTAATTTGGTGGGAAATGTTTAGAAAGCACCTTACATAAATACTCTTACATTTCCTTCTCAGCTGATGAGGTCTTGACCACCCACACACACTTAACAGTGTGCCAGAAACTATTATCCTTGTTTTTACCTTCCCACACATAATTCTATCTCTTCTTCCCCTAAGCTTGTTTTTCAGGTTGTAAAAAGATTGGAACACAATGTCTATTTCTATCAGCTTTGAAGACTAAACTAATAAGATATACTTCCAGCTGAGAAAGTGTATTTTAGAAGCTTGTGTTCATGGTTTATAATAATGAAATCAAGAAGAGTGGATCATTTGAAATGGATTTACATTTTAAAAAATCCCTTTTTTCACAAAGGAAACATCTTGTACACATTAATATGTAGAAATCTTTCAGCATATGAGACAGTCATTAATATATCAAACACTTCAAAATTTTCAGGATATTTAATGAAATATCAATAGTATATAAGACTGATACATATTTTGACTTTTATATGTACAGGATTAAACCATGAGTCTAAAATGTTAACTAAATTAACAAATTCTCTCTGAATAGAATTCCTATTAATAAGCCCAGATTTACAAGGAATGTAGTCTTTCAGGACGGGGTCTGTGATGGCAGGACCTGACGAAAGAAGAGGAAGATGTCTCTAGTGCAGGTTTCCCAAGTCCTTTTCAGCGACCACCTGTCTCCCTGAGCAAAATGATTCAATTGCCTGAAACACCAAGCAACTGCAACAACAACAAAATGGCTTCTTGATATTTTAATCCATGACACACACTGTATTTTATCCTTGGAGGTGTGTGTGAGTTGGGGGGGGGTACTTATCAGGAATTTCTGATAATGAAGAAAAACACCAACTCTGATTTACCCAAGAACACTAAGGAAATTCTGGAAGAACTGAACACCTAGTCTGTGAAAGGAGCAGGAACCAGGGGAGGCAAGAGAAATTTATAGACAATCCTCCTCTGTTCTCATTGGATGATTTAGACAGAAGATCTTTTGAATCTGTATCTTTCCATGCTGGAATAAAATTGCTGGAAGTGAGACATGCTTGTCCTTGGGTAGGTCACTTTCCTACTTTTGTAAACCTAAGGAGAGGTGAGTTCAGGGGATAGATTACTGTAGAATCCACAAGAGGCATCACCCAAGAAGGAGAGGGTATAACCAAAACACAGAGGCTAGAGACAGAAAAGTGCTGCATTCAGCGTCCAAAGTGGCCCCTGATAAACCTCATGACTTTGAATAGTCCCCAGCACGTTAATCAGGACAGATCTCTGAGACCAGGAGAATATAACAGAAGTGAAGAGGATTTGTGACTTCCAAGTCAAGGGCATAAAAATCATTGGAACTCCTGTTCTGATCTCTTAGAGTGTTTACTCTGAAAAAAGCCAGCTTTCATGCCATAAGGACACTCATGTGGAGAGCCCTATGGAGGGCCCCATGTTAAGAGGGATGGAGACCTCCCTTCCAGTCAGCACCAACCTGCCAACCATGGAAATGAACTACCTTGGAGATGGATCCTCCAGGTCCAGTCAAGGCTTCAGATGACTTCCACCCCAGCCAATGTCTGACTGAAATCTAATAAGAGGCCTGAATTAGAACCTGCCCACTTGGAGTGTTCCAAATCTCTGACCCACAGAAACAGTGAGATAACAAATAATTATTATTGTTTTAAGCCATCAGAATTTGAGGTAATTAGTTGTATAGTAATAAATATATCATAAAGTGACCTTCAGCCACTAAAGAGAAGTCTGAGAGGTTTATGAACAAGTCAAACCAGCAGAAATCAGAGTCAATAATAAGTCATCAATAAATATCATTAATTACCTATAAAATAATGAGGCAATATTATATAATAGTTACTGGTATGACCTTGGAAACTAGACTATGTAGGTTAGTATCCTCACTACTCCACCGTGTGACATTTGGCAAACTGCTTACCTCTTTGGGAGATAATACCATTTTCTCTAGTTTATAGAATGGAGATGATAAAAATTATATTTAATTCAAAGGTTAATTGTGAAGATTATATAACATGATCCAATAAAATACAGTTTTGAGTGGTAAGGATGTAACTTTTATGGTTAAAGTGGTAACTTTTATGATATGTAATATATAATACATATAACTATATATATTACATATATACCTATATATGTGTGTGTATACCTACATACATATACATACATATAGGCACTGACATACATTTGTATACTCATTTAATTTTTTTAAAATATTTTATTTATTTATTTGACACAAAGAGACTCAGTAAGAGAGGGAGCACAAGCAGGGGGAGTAGGAGTGGGAGAAGCAGGCTTCCTGTTGAACAGGGGGAGCCTGATGCAGGGCTCTATCCCAGAACCCTGGGATCATTACCTGAGCCTAAGGCAGATGCTTAATGACTGAGCCACCAGGCACCCCTCATTTAATTTTTATACAACCTTATGAAATACGTACTACTATATTATTCATTTTACAGATGAGGAAACTAACGTATAGATAGTACAGTGTAGAGCATTCCTTCAAATCCAGATGGTTTGTTACCAGAATTTGCACTCTTAACTATTATGATACAGAAACTTCCAATTAATTAGGACATGCACCATAAATACTTGATATTATTGAGAAATTGTGCTAATTGATGTTGGAAGTAATGCATCCATCATCTTTTTTTCTTATGGAGGCTGCATTTTAGATTAGAAAATGAGATTGATAATAAGAAAATCAGATTCGTTAGGAATATTTTGTCTTACAGAAAAAGTAGTATGTTTCATTATAAAGAATTAAGTTAATATTTATAAAATGGTATCTAAGAACTAGTAATGGGACAATACCTCCGCATAAACATGTTCTTGATAGAATAATTACGTACATACATTTGGGGGCTCTACATAATGTACATCAAACATCCTAAGTGTGTTTTTGAGCTTTCAACCTTTGTCTCATTGCAAGATTGTCAGCCAGCATTTGTCACTGTTTTCCATGTACAACCTCAGAAGTCTCCTTAAACTTCCCCATCTGTATTCCTAACTTGTTTTGAATTGAGAAAATGATAGCCAAGCATGGTAAATTGAGTACTGTACTCAAAACTTCATGTCTACCCAGACCTCAGAATGTAATCCTGTTTTGGAAATAAATTCTTTGCAGATGTAATTAGTTAAGATGAGGTCATACTGGATTAGGGAGCACCCTAAATTGAATGACTGGTGATCTTATAAGAAAAGGAGAGAACACATAGAAATAAGGCCATGTAAAGACAGAGGTAAAGATTGGAGGGAATGCAGCTCCAAGCCAAGGAAAGCCAAAGATTACTAGGAGCTACCAGACATGGAAAAAGTAAGAAGATTTTTTTACTACAGCATTCCTAGGCAGCATGCTACAGTTAACACCAGGATTTCCAGCTTCTAGACTCCAGAACTAAGAAGATACATTTCTGTTTCTTCATAGTCATCAGAAACAGCGTCAGGCCAGAGGCAGGGCGGGGCCCAAGCTCTCCATCACCCCCCTCATCTCTCCTTTCCCCCCACCATTCCCCACTGATTTTGCACCCCTCTTCTTCACACACACACACACCCCATTTCATTTTGGGGTCCAATACCTTATACCCCCTATTGTTGCCAAAATCACATGGGCTGAGGGCTACAGCTATATGGACAGACACCTCCCCTTACCTATACCCTTCCTGTATGTGGCTGGAAAACATTTTTTGTTTTGGCATTTTGTTTTGTTTTCTTAAAAAAAAAAAAAAAACTCATCAAATTAAGTGGCAAGGCAGTCCTAGGAAACTAATATGCTAACATTATAGAAATTGGGCTAAAAGGAGTCATAAGAGAAATTGTGTTAAAGAGGTTATTGCAGGAGGGTATTTTTCTCTCTCAGCGTGGGTGTAAAAACCCTTCCCAGGGGAAAAAAATATGAATGTGTAGGGGTTTGAGGAAATATTCAGGAACTCCCAAGCCTCTACTTATTCTGGGCTCCAACTCAGAAGAAAGAGACTAAAATTGTTGTCAGGACAGCAAAGGGAGGCCCTTGAAACCAAGGATCCCTGCTTTGGCTGGTAATGACATAACTAGTCCCTGAGATCTCTTAAATTCTAGGAGAAAATAAATGTGTGATTCCATCTGAGAATCTCATTACTTGAACCAAATTCAGGTGATAATCCAAGGTCAGAGGCACAGCAGAGAGAATAGATTGGCCCCAGTTGGGAGTCTCCAAGCATCATGCATCACACATGAGTCAAAGGTCCACGGAACCACTGTCTCCACTGGTGAATTGTGCTTATCAGGAACAGCAGGTTAGATTAGAGAACTTAGTGGTATGCTCTTGGTAAATGAAAAGAAAAGAACACTCCACAATTGAATGTATTTGGAACAAGTTGTTCCAAATCCTATTATTTGTACCTCACTGCTTATTATTAGAAACTTACAAAGAAGAGAAGTAGCAAGAAAGTCATTTCTATGGAATTTGGATGTAATTTGACTTCTTTCTATAAAAATAACTAATGTTTCCTATTTCCTGAAATTCTTCAGTTGGTTTTTGATGACTCATAGAATACAATGTAACATGAGAACATGAAAATAAGAGTTTATTCCCCAAGCTTTGAGTAGAAAAGATCAGATGAAATGGCTATTGTTCAAATGATATAACTTAGGCAAAGTGCCAGGAATATAGTGTAAGTACTTGCAAAAATTAGTTCCTTCCAGTAACCTTAAAAATATTTTTACATTTTTAAATTTTCTTTTTAGTGTAACAGTCAGAGAAAGATTGTCTTGGCAATTCTAGAGTCTCAGAGCTACATATTCAAAAGAACATTCCCAAGTTCTTGTCCATTGCCCTTTGAATTGTGATTAGTAGTACTGGTTCTAACAACTAAGATATATCATAAACTTTAAAGCAATTAGTGTTCCCTCACTTTGCTTTCTGCCAGACATAAACCCTCATCCCTTTGGAATTTCTTTAGGGGCTTATTTTTTTTAATTATTTTAATTTTTCTCCACTAGAGGCAGTTTAAAAGTTTCACTTTTTTTATAAGACCCCAAAAATGAAACGAAACAAAACAAAAGCCTACAATGATGGTGATATATATATATATACACACACACACACACACACACACAGGAATTTTATATATTTTTTTCCTTTAGTTAATATATATATTATTATATAGTGTTATAGTATTATATATTATTATATAGTATTATATGGTAGTACATATAGTATATATAACTAGTATATATTAGTTATATATATATACACACACACAGGAATTAACTAAAGGAAGTTCCAAATGGCCTAAACTGGAACAATTTGAACAACAAAACGAAGTATTATTGGATTAAAACCCGAAGTATAAAATAAGTATCTCTGAGTTCATACCAATATAAATAATTGATTGAATAAACAAATGGATAAGAAGGGACAAATCTCCCATGCAGGAGAATTTCAATAATTTATATAGACCCTGTGCCCTGAAGAGACTGAAGCATAACTCCCCTGAAGTGTGGGTTACTCAGTGACTTTCTTTCAAAGACTACAATATGGAAAGAGGCAGAAAAATAACTTAGTGGAGAAACCTGACAAACGCTATCTAGCCAGGTGATCAAGGTTAACATCAACCCTGACAAACATGTTGACAGTATATACCCTAGATATGAAGTGATCTCTGTGCTCTTCCTTTCAAAAACTCAAACTCAAGCTGGGCGATAACCCTACACAATACCTGACCAGGATTCCTCAAAACTCTGAAGGTCATCAAAAGCAAGAAAAGTCTGAAAAACTATAAAACTGTCACAGTTTAGAGAAGCCTAAAGAGACATGTCAGCTACATGTCATATCTTGGATATAATCCTGGAACAGAAAAAAAAATGTTAACGTAGGATATTAATAGAGGAAACTGGATATGAAGTATGTGGGAACTCTACTATCTTCACATTTTTTCTGTAAACTTAAAACTACTCTAAAGATTTTTATTTTTATATGTTATATAATTTTTTATGTATTATTGGTCTCTATTCTTGGTTTCTTAGCTATAGCTAGCTAGCTCCTTCAGGAAGTTCACTCAGCTTAGCACCTCATTAAACCCCACAAAATTCCTATAAGATAAATTCTATTATTATAGCATTTTTACAGATAACAAACTCCATTTTACAGATAACAAACTGGAAAAGCTTAGATAGCTTACCATAAGACCTGTCCAAAAGATGACAGTGATAGAAGTGGAACTCAGCCCAGTTCTAAAACTTATATTCTTCACCATTATCTCATACTCTTCCATCATGTGACAGCATATATACAGAAAGTATAAAAGAACCCACATGTATATTTTTAGAACTGATAAATTATTTTAGAAGGTTACTGATTACATGATCAAAGTGGAATAATCTATTATATTTCCCTAAATTCCCATAACGAATTACTAGAAAATAAAAATATTGAAGAACATACTGCTTATGGTAGCATCCAAATTATTAGGTTCAGGAAATCAAATAGTAGATGTGTAAGACCTCCACATAAAACAATAAAACATTACTGAGAGAAATTAAAGTAGACCTAGATAAATGTAGGTATATAACATGTTTATTCATGAGGACACTTGATATTATGAAGGTATCGGTTCTCCTCAAACTTCTAAAGAATCAATACAATTATAACTGAGTAGGTGTATGTGCAACTTTAGAAATCATCCTAAAATTTAAGTTGAATGCAATGGACTTATAATAGTCAAGATAATATCAAAGATAGAAGAAGAAGGGGAAATATTTGTTTTAACACTTCATAGAAAGATTTATTTTAAAGCAACACTGAGTGAAGATGTGATATTAATGCCTGAATATCAAACGGGCAACTAAAGTTGATTTAAAAAGAGCCTGGAAAGGGATCTATGCATATATGGAGATTTCAATTATGTCTCCAAAGGCAAAGGAAACAAAAGGGAAAATGAACTTTTGGGACTTCATCAAGATCAAAAGCTTCTGCACAGCAAAGGAAACAGTCAACAAAACAAAGGGGCAATCCACGAAATGGGAGAAGATATTCACAAATGACACTATAGACAAAGGGCTGATATCTAAGATCTATAAAGAACTCCTCAAACTCACCCCAAAAA
The DNA here is from genome assembly GCF_002288905.1 of Enhydra lutris kenyoni. Classification (NCBI taxonomy): domain Eukaryota; kingdom Metazoa; phylum Chordata; class Mammalia; order Carnivora; family Mustelidae; genus Enhydra; species Enhydra lutris. The sequence continues at coordinate 31,358,624 of NW_019154105.1, forward strand.
ACAGATAATCATGTCAAAAAATGGACAGAAGACATGAACAGACACTTCTCCAAAGAAGACATACAAATGGTTAACAGACATGAAAAAATATTCATCATCATTAACCATCAGGGAAATTCAAATCAAAACCACATTGAGATACCACCTTACACCAGTCAGAACAGCCAAAATTAACAGGACAGGAAAGAAGTGTTAGAGAGGATGTGGAAAAAGGGAAACCCTCATACACTGTTGATGGGAATGCAAGTTGGTGCAGCCACTTTGGAAAACAGTGTGGAGGTTCCTCAAAAAGCTAAAAAATAGAGCTATCTTATGACTCTGCAATTGCACTACTGGATATTTACCCCAAAGATACAGATGTAGAGAAAAGAAGGGCGATCTGTACCCCAATGTTCATAGCAATGGTCACAGTCACCAGTCTGTGGAAAGAGCCAAGATGCCCTTCAACAGACGAATGGATAAAGAAGATGTGGTCTGTATATACAATGGAGTATTATGCCTCCATCAGAAAGGATGAATACCCAACTTTTGTATCAACATAGATGGGACTGAAGGAGATTATTATGAGTGAAATAAGTCAAGCAGAGAAAGCCAATTATACGGTTTCACATAAGGAATAACATGGAGGGCATTAGGAGAAGGAAAGGAAAAGTGAATTGGGGTAAATTGGAGGGGGAGATGAAGCATGAGAGACTGTGGACTCTGAGAAACAAATTGAGAGTTTTGGAAGGGAGGGGGTGGGAGGATGGGTGAACCTGGTGGTGGGTATTAAGGAGGGCACATATTGCATGGAGCACTGGGTATGATGCATAAACAATGAGTCTTGGAACACTGAAAAAAATAAAATAAAGGTAGCATTGTAGAAAAATGCAAGAAAGACAGACTTTTCAACATATAGCTCTGAAACTACTACATGGATTATGGGCAAGAAACCCAAAATATACTTCTACTCCACATTACGTATAACCAAAACTTACTGACATAAAGCTTTGATGTAAAAGACAAAACTATCAATTTTCAAAACATAATATAAAAGAATTTATCCTCATGACCTTGGAATAAGAAAAAGTTTTTTAAACAGGACACAAAAGCACTAAACATAAGAAAAAGATTGAATAATTGGGCTACATAAAAATGAACTTTTATTCATCAAAAGATATCATCAGGAGAGTCAAGAGCAAACCAAAGTACAGAGGTTATAGCACACATATCAGAATATGTAAAGAACTCCTACAAGTCAAAGAGAAAAAGCTAGCCAATCAAAAGGGAAAATAAGCAAGGGTGGAATGGGCACTTCAAAGAGAAGACAGCCTCATGGCAAGTATATATATATGAAAATCTTTTTAATCTTAGAAGAAATCAGAGAAATGCAAATTAAAATCACAAAAAAGATACTACTAGAAACCCACGAATAACTAAAATTAAGATCTTACAACCATGTGCTAGCAAGAATGTACAGCAACAGGAACTAACATACATTGCTGGTGAGATAATAAACTGGGACAACCACTTTGCAAAGTCTGGAATCAGCTGCTAAAACTGAACATACGCACACAAGATAATGGGAATTTCACTGCAAGGTTCTATATCCAAGAAAAATGTGTGCACATGTGCAGCAAAAGATATCTACAAATATGCATATCCGTTATAAACACCTCAAACTGAGAAAAAGAAACAAATATCAACATTAGAAAGAATAACAAATTGTGGAATACTCAATGAAAATGAGCCAACTCCACATACATCAACAAAAGGAACATATCTCACAATCAGAACATTGAGCCAAAGAAGCCAGAAAAAAATGAAACATTTATTTCATGGTTTGATTTATATGAAGTTCTACAACAGGTAAAACTATAGTAGAGTGGGGGCACCTGGGTGGCTCACTCGTTAAGTGTCTGCCTTTGGCTCAGGTCAAGATCCAAGGGTCCTGGGATTTAGCCCCACATGAGGCTCCCTGCTCAGCGGGAAGCCTGCTTCTCCCTCCCCCACTTCCCCTGCTTGTGTTCCCTCTCTTGCTGTCTGTTTCTCTCTGTGTCAAATAAATAAATAAAATCTTAAAAAAAAAAGAGAGAGAAAAAAAAAAAAACTATGGTATAGTGATTAGAGATTTGTGCTCCAAGGGAAAAAAATTACAAATAAAAGAAAGGATGTATTATAAAAGTCAAGGAGAGCTTACTTTGGGGACAGGGATGGTGATCCAGGCTTTATAACTGTACTAGTAGACATGATTTCCTGGTTGTTCACTTTGCACTTCATAATATTTCATTGATTTGCACATTTTTCTTTTACGTACTTCTCAGTAAAATGTATTTTAAATATAAAAATATAAATTGTTTTATTTTTTCATTTAAATATATTTTAGTTCTTAATTTAAAAGTTTTATAAGAAAAAAGGATACTATAGTGTTGTTATTTTCTCCTTCCTGTCACAGGCTACAGGGCATGAGAACTTTAGGATTCCCATCCCCAGGTAGACCTAACTTGCAAAATATCTAGTCAAAGCAAAAGTAAAATAGAATTTTATACTAGAGAAAAGATATATTTACCAAGGATGACTAGAACTTTAATTACAAATTGCACACGATTTCCAATAAAATCTTCCCAGAGAAGGCAAGACTATAATCACTCTCACTACTATACTGTGTCCCCATTGTGCTGTTAGACAGGATGGTAATTAACATGGTCACAACTATAACTGTCAGGCATGAAAGCAATGCTGAATGTGATTCTCACCCAGCTGCTATCAGCATGGGGTAGAAGAATGAAAATATTGCCAAGAAATCAATCTCCTCCATCAAAACTGAGCTGACTCTGAGCAGTACTTCAGTAGTTTCATAAGAACAAACACAACCTCAACTAATCACTGCCCAGAAAATTAATACAGAAGCCTCTATTCCATACTTTACCTATGGTTTATGTGCAGGTGTTTTAAATGCCTGCCAAGAAAGTATGTAAGGTATTTCAGGAAGCAGAAAAGAGGTAAACAGTACTTTCCTGAATATACAAAAGGAATATGTTAACTGTCAAAACTAGTTATAATCAGGACCATTCCTTTACTTGTAAGACGTTTTTATTACATGAGGCTTCTCTAGAAATTAAGAATGAACGCTATTTCAACACCACCTGGGCAGTAGTGCATTATTGTTATGGGAGAAGACATCAGATGGCAGCATTCTTTAATAGAACAGTGTGTGTGGAAGACTAGCCAAGAAATTGACTGAAGTGGTTCAATTTGGCTAGTGCCTAGTTGATTTTGGCTAGTGGCTGACTCTAAGGTATGCAGGGCCCCAAACCAAAAAATCAACTTCTTTTTGCATGATCCCTTTCAATAAAAACAATCTGATTAAAAATGTGTTATAAAAATTCATGGATCTGGGGCACCTGGGTGGCTCAGTGGGTTAAAGCCTCTGCCTTCGGCTCAGGTCATGATCCTGAGGTCCTGGAATAGAGCCCGGCGTCCGGCTCTCTGTTCAGCGGGGGGCCTGCTTCCTCCTCTCTCTCTCTGCCTGCCTCTCTGCCTGCTTGTGATCTCTGTCTGTCAAATAAATAAATAAATAAAATCTAAAAAAAAAAAAAAATTCATGGATCTGTGAAAGATATGTAAAGTAGGACTGGGCCCAGGAAGAATTTTAACTGCAGTTCAAGGGGCTGAGAAAGTCTTGTCCAAACTGATCAGGAGCTCTAGAGGCAGTATTGGCTATCATCACAGTGTTCTTTGTCAGGCCAAAATGGCCAGGTGTTAGATAACTCATTTATTCAGTCACCAATTATGGGCTTCCCTAGAAAGGGTGTGACCTGGGGTGGAATAACTTTGGGTAATTGAGGCAAGTCCTGAGGGAACTGAAAGCTGGAGGCTGTCTCCTGACTGTAATGCACATGGCTGAGCAGGAAGTTCTTCTCTGAAGGGATATCTCCTTAACACATCTCTAAGTCACCATTGCCCACCCATGGAACTACTGGTATGAACTCACAACCTTTCAGAGGATAGCCTCTCCAGGATTGCTGCAGGCCTCTTTTCCTGAAGGGAAACTTAGAAGAGAAGGATATGGAAGTTAGTCCTAGGAAGGCATCCAATGCTTATTATCTGTCTCCTTTGCTATCCATTCCAGAGTCCCCTCACTCTGAGCTACCAAGCCTATTGACCTTGATAGCTGTTGTAGTCATCTTAGGCTGCTATAAAAAGTGCCATATATTAGGCGGCTTAAACAATAAACATTGATCTCTCAGAGTTCTGGAGGTGAGGCAGTCCAAGATCAAGGTGCCGCCCAATTCAGTTCTTGTTCACATATGGCCTCCTTCTTGCTATGTCCTTACATGGCAGAGAGAACTCGGTATCTCTTATTATTATTATTAGGGCACTATTCTCATCAGGAAGGTCCCATCCTCATGACTTTGACTACATATAATTATTGCTCAAAGGCTCTATCTCTAAATAGTACAGTATTAGGGGATGGATTTTCATCATGTGAATTTTGGGGGGACACAATTCAGTCCATAGCAGTGGCTTACCTGATGTCATAAAGCACACATTCATCTCTGAGGTCCCTGATGATGGTCATTATGCCCAGCTAAGGTTTCTTTATCTTCATTTGTAGTCATGACAGGGCAAGATAGAATAAAGAGGCATTCAAATAGATCACTTTATTTTACACAAGATCACCTATATAACCACAGAAAAGGGAGAAAACACTGTTACTACTACTGGTGGGTGCCTGGATTACCTGATTATGTAGGTTTTTGTGTCTTCTGACTCTGTGCTCAGTCCTGGGTATAACTCTCAATCTATTTTATGATGTATTATTGTTGGTATTACTTGACTTTATGATTTGGTAGGAATTAGAGGACCTAACTCATGATAATTAGTTCTGTCCATATGGCCACTTGTAGTCCCATAGTCAGGCCTAGTAGTTTGTCAAGAGTTATTTTTCAAAAGACATAAAATTCCCTGATGAAAATGTTCTTAGAATCTTAGGAGCATATATGATAATTCTACCATGGGTACTTGACACAAAATCAACCTAGGACCTTCACCTACCACTGGTATCTCCAACACACTGGTTCCGACAGATTGCATATTCCAAAACGCAGGGTTTGTACCACAAAAACCAGGCTTGACCTGGTAGGACCTTCACTGCTCTGGCTACAATCAAAGCTACCAAAAGCCATTTTTGTTTCACTCCCTGAGTATGAAATATGCTGCCTCCAGAACATGAAGAAACCCATCAGGCATTGTGCTTTCTTATTCCAGGTAGAAGAAGCAATTTGTAATATCTATCTATCTATCTAGATAGATAGATAGATATTTATTTTCTAACTTTGAAAGCGGATATACTGGCAGGCCCTTAACACCAAACCTCTAAAATTTTACTCAAGTGGCTAGACCCCTGAATCTTCTCAGGATTTAAATCCTACCTTCTGAAGCAAATTTCTCTTATCAGGCCTATAGCAAAGCTAGCTACCTCTTGCTCATCCTGGCAGATAAACATATTATTGATGCAATGAATCAATGTAATCTTCAGGATATCAGAAATGGTCCAGACATTGTCAGACTATATCATGACAGAGAACAAGAGACTTAAAGTATCCATGGAGCATATCCACCATATATCATGACAGAGAACAAGAGAGTTAAAGTATCCATGGAGCATAACTATGTAGATATAGGCTATATTAATCTCTTCTAGACAGGACACTATCTCTGGCATGGTAGTGCTACTATTTACTTGAGCTTGTTGTAATGCATGGTCATCCTATCATATCCGTCTACTTTCTGCAATGGCCAGACTGGTGAATGAATAGAAGAACCACCACCCCTTCATCTTTGAGATCCTTAATAATAGTTCCAACCTCCTCTATCCACACTCCATCTCCTGTAAAGCTCTATTGTTTTTGGTTTACTATCCTGGCTGGGGAGGGCCATTTCATTTGGCCATTACTCAATATATCAAAGACTCAGAGTATGATTGTGTCAACTGCTAAGCATGTCGATTCTGATTATATATTCAGGGGATGGATAAATTACCATTCAGTGTGTCTGCAAACGTGGTGGGCCTATCATAAGCTGGACCTTGGCTGGCATTCCATTTTTCATCTGATCTGATATGGTCCCACTCTAATGACAGGCCATGGTGACAAGAATATCAAGGTCAATTCAGACCTAACATCCAAGAGTTCTCAAATGCCTGGGTATGCCCCTTTATCCTGTGTATCATTGTTTGAGTAAAGAGCCAGAAGTAAGATCGAAGAAGAAGTGGAGGAATAAATATAGTATGTATTTGAATCAGTGTTGTAGCACACTTTTTTCTGGAGGCTTGATGAGTTCTTCAGTCAGTAGAGTTCCTGTCTGAAAACCAGAAAATTTTTGTGGGGTGGCTTTCTCAGCCTCCTGTTTGTCCATTCTTGTTTTCTTTTGATTATTTGTATTTACCAATATTTTTACTGGATGCCCATATATATTTCCCTTTGTGATGTTGAGTTCAAGTGGCCATATTCATGACTCTGTGTGTGTCAGTCTCCCTGGGTTGCCATTCTATGACTATAATAAATTGAGACTCTGACATCTAGTGACTAAGCACCACCACCTGCCCTTCATTGTTTCAGAGTCCTCTTATCCTCACAGTCATTCAGGGGGCAAGTTGTTAATGCTTCTCCTACATTAAGCCCTTGCTATGGGGGACAACCACCACTAAACATTTTTAGGGATCCTGATACATTCACCACCCCATTCACCAGCTCATTGTGGCTCAGTAAATGGTGTGTCTTTTAAGCTTTCCTATGGAAAAATCTGGAAACTTCTCTGGCCATACATAATAGAAACATTCCAGTATTTCCATTTCCCTGAGCCTTTTAATCTCTTCCTCCACCATCTGCCATGGCAGTTATGGTATTTCGGCTTCACTCAGCATGGGCCATCACTTTTTTCACACTTCTGAGAGCCATCTGAATAGCAAGTTCTATCTATTCTCTGAGACTTCTGCCAGTGTTGATTCCTGTATTTTGGGAAAGCACTTCCAAATCAATAAATTCTTCTTTATCTAATTTTATCTTAAGGACCTCTTTGATCAAACAATCTCAGAATCCACATCCAAGCAGACTCTCCCAGATCCTGCTCCTGTATCAGTCCCAGAATGTATATGCTAGAGGTAAGTTATCACTTAATCCTAACTATATTTGTGAAAGAAATGGCCATGAAATGAATGAATATCCTGGGGGTGGGGGGGCACATGTTCCCTTATGTACTGTTTTATAACAGAGTCCTAGAAGAAAGAACTGGACCCCCATCTCCAGCCTCAGTATATTCAGAGGAGTCTGGGAAAACACAACCTTGAGGAAAATCCACTCAGATCTCTCCCTCCACTTTGTCAGGCCTCCAGGTTTTCCTAATTAATGTCCTTATTTTGCTATAACAAGCTCAACTTGGTTCAGTTTTTAATCATCTTTAAGGTTTAATCCTTGATTCTCTACTTTCTTTACTGTTTAGACGGGCTGAGAAGTTTTTTGTCTGCAATAGAAGAGGACTTTTGACTTGACATCTAGTTTTCTATCACCTATTATTTGCTCTCATATCTTCATTGTCTTTCTGATGAGCACCAGTGGAATTTAGCAATGACTACCCAATCCCATTATCTGAATATCTATTATTTTCTCTCTACATCTCAAACTCCTCATACATTTCCTTTCATTCTTCATCACCACACATTTCCTTCCCAATTCATTACCAGTTAAAACTCAAACAATTGTACTTCCACCTATAATGAGTGATGAGCACCTCACTGTCACTTAAGCTATGAGTGATTAAGCTCCAAAACTCCATCTTAATCACTGACTCTCTTAGAACATTGCTGGTCCCAACTGTTAGAAGTTTAGTTCCTTAGAAGCAGACTCTGGGATATAGTCTGTAGGTTAGAGATGGTTACTAGAGATTAATACTTGAAAAGAAAATGGGAAGGAAAAAGGACTAGATAGAAAGCAAAGGAAAAACATGATACATATGAAAAAGCTTTAGCCAATACAACAAAGATCTCTGGAGCAAAAACTGTCACAATTTCTCACACTGAGCCAAAAATGCATATACCTAAGGAATGGATGACCTTAGTGGAGTTTTCTCCCTGCAGTTGAGCCCAACCCTGAATAAAGTGAGTTGTGAAAGTTCTTGGCTGATCGCATTACCTGCAGCTGGGCAACAATTGCTACCTTGAAGAGGGATTAGGGTGGCACACCTTTTTTGTCTACAATAATAGATTTAAATTCAGGTGTAAGAGTAAATGAGTCCCTGTTAAGAGCACAATAATGAATTGAAGAAGGATAAAATTACTTTAAAAAGTAGGAAGAGAAGGGAGCTTCCTCAACCTGATAAAGAATATTCATGAACAATGCATAGCTAACATCATATTTGGAGATAAAATCTGAAAGCACTATAGAGTGACTGGGTGGCTCAGTCAGTTGAGTGTCTGGCTCTTGATTTTGGCTCAGGTCGTAATCTCAGGGTTGTGGGATTGAGTCCCATATTGGGCTCCCGCTGGAGTCTGCTTGGGATTCTCTCTCTCTCCCTCTCCTCTGCCCCTCCTCCCTCTTGGGTTGCTCTTCCCCCACCCCCCCTTTCTCCCTTTCCCTCTCTCCTTCTCCCTCTCTCAAATAAACAAATAAACAAGGAAAATGATTTTAAAAATAAATAAATAAAATCTGGAAGCATTCCACATAAGGTCAGGAACAACATAAGTATATTCATTCTTAACTCTTCTATTAAAAATTGTAGCCAAGGTTTTTTTCAGATAAGTTATGCAAGAAAAATAGATAAAAGTCATCCAGACATTTAAAAAAGGAATAAAACTATCTTGTTTCATAGATAATACTCTCTTATATACAGTAAATCTTAAGGAATCTACCTGTATGTTTAATAAATGAGTTAAGCAAGGCTGCAGGATACAAGATCAATATACTAACACTAATTTTATTTATATACACCATCAATAAACCTGAAAATGATATCCACAAAATAATTCTATTTATAATAGCATCAAAAAAGTAAAATACCTAGAAGTAAATCCTGTAAAAGAAGTATAAGACTTATACATTGATAAGAAACACTGTTGAAAAAAAATAAAATACCTAAATAAATGGAAAGACATTCCATGTCCATGTATCAGAAGACTCAATGTTATTAAGTTGGTAGCATTCCTGAAATTAATCTAAAGATTCAGTGCCACCCTTATCAAAATTCCAATGTCTTCTTTTAAATTTGAAAAGTTAAGCATAAAATCCATTTGGTTGCAACCAAATCAATTTTGGGGTATCTGTAGACACAGTAACTTAATAAATACTGAAATTTTACATTAAATGAAAGATATAAATACAAAATAATTTGTGCTGGATGATTTATTTAAATGACCCCAAGAACAGACAAAACAAATTTAAGGCAGTAAAAACCAGAACAGAAATTACTAATTGACCAGAAGCTAATGTGAGGTAACTTTTTGGACTGATGAAACTATTCTCTAATTTGATCACTGTGTCAGATACATGTCTGCTAACATTTCTCAAAATTTATCAATGTATGTTTAAGATCTGTGTATTTTACCTTATGTAAATTATACTTGCGTTTTATAAACATATGAAGCCAATCACCTAATGATCAATTTCCTGAATGTCAATTCTTTTTTTTTTAAAGATTTTATTTATTTATTTTATAGAGAGAGATATAGCAAAAGGGAACACAAGCAGGGGGAGTGGGAGAGGGAGAAGCAGGTTCCCCGCCAAGCAAGGAGCCCTACGCGGGGCTTGACCCTAGACCCTGGGATCACAACCTGAGCCTAAGGCAGAGGCCTAACAAGTGAGCCACCCAGGTGCCCCTTGAATGTCAGTTCTTCAGCTGAAGGCTGATCTTCTCAACTTCCCAGAATCTGACTTTGCTATTTCATATGCAAATGAATGGACTTACATTAGGAAAGTAGCTATCCCTCTATTTTTTTTCACACCTACATTCTGCACCTGACTCAGAAGCTCTCAACCTTAAACCAGGTTTCAGACAGTTTGTGGCGGTGTCACACTATGCTATAGAAAGAGGAGTAAAGGCAGAACAAGACATGAGGACAGGAGATAAGAGATGACAGTAAACGCCCCTTAAGCAAAAACTTGAGCTGTCAGGTATAAAACATCTATACAGAAAAAGAAAATGTAAAGGCAGTGCAGCAGCAGAGGATGGGATCAGACAACATAAGAGGAAAACTAATCCTTCAAAAAGTTATCAGAAAAAAGTTTTAGAAAATGCTTCATCATTTGAACTCAAAAGATGACCCCCTATAACTTCAGTGTTTCCAAATGTAAGCATAGGAAAAATACCTTTTAAAAAATATTGTTTTAAGTTTTTACTATATTCAAATTTCAGTAACTCTTGGTGATTTTTAAAAATTCCCTTTCTAGATTCCCCCATCTCTCCTTGTTTATTAAGTAAATTTGCCACCATGATGCTTTTAAAATGTCTCAAGCCTTTATAGCATAACATAATATGTACAGTTTATACCCTGTAACACTATGTATCTATTCATGTCTTACTACTTTTTCTTGTGATGAAAGTGATTGTATTTCTGTTGACATGAACTTTTTTTTACATCTAATGGGCAAATATATATCATACTTCATTTAGTCTTGTATGAAATGTAGCAAGGCTTTTTTCAGATTTTTGCTTTCTTTTACTTTTTAAAACATGTTTTCAGTATGCTCTGCCCTGAAGAGATCTTATCTTTCAGAAATTCACACAGACAACTAAAAGATGTACTACAACCCCATATCAATAATATAACTGCAATTTGGATGTTTGGGATTTTCTTGGATGGCTAAATGACACAGAAAATTCAATTTACCACTTAGAGTCTAGTTTTCAAGACAGTAACCATATTTCACACTATAAAAGCAGTACTTTTTATAGCAAAGCCATAATCAGTCATCATTTTCTTTACTTTTTGAAAAATATTTTATTTATTTTTAGAGAGAGAGAGCATGAGCAGGAGGAGGGGCAGAGGGAAAGGGAGAGAATCTCAAGCAGACTCTTAGAGCCTGATGGGAGCCTGACTTATCACCCTGAGGTCACCGCTGGAGCTGAAACCAAGATTCATTCAACCTACCAAGCCACCCAGGCACCCCTTTCTTCACATCTTTTATGACAAGCTTTAAAACTGCTAAACTCCAATCAAGTAATCTCAGCATTACTTGATTTAATTACTGTTAATTACAAGTAAGCCCTTTAACAATTTAAATGTTTCCTGATTTAAAAAAAAAATATATATATATATATATGTATATATATATACATATATATATATTTGTCATTTAACTAATAACATTGGGGGGCACCTGGGTGGCTCAGTTGGTTAAGTGTTCAACTCTTGATTTCAGCTCAGGTCTTGATCTCAGGGTGGTGAGTTTAAGTCCCACATTGGGGTCCACATTGGATGTGGAGCCTACTTAAATAGAAACATTAAAATGTCCATACTTCTAGTTTTGTTGGTGTGTTGTACAATTTCAAAGACCATAAAATTAAAAAGGAAAAAGGGGGGGTATAATTGCAGTAACTATAACAAACCACAAACATATATTCCATATAATTCATAAGAGGAGAATAAAAAATTATCAATAAACATATGGAAGAATTGTTCCCCTTGAAAACAGATCTACTTTACATTAGCTGGGGGAAATTTAAATTGGAATAAATTCTATTACATTGGAATAAGACCTTCATTGGCTGCATGCAAGAAGAGCTTTGAAATTATTTATATTCTGTGAAATACCAACTCCACCTCTAGTGATGTACCCAAGGAATAATTGGACAACAAGCACAGAAGATGATCACAGCAGATCTTTTAGTAATCTAAATGCCCATTATGTGGGCAGTAAAGTAAATTTAAAAGGTACTATTTTGATGAAATGCCATGCAATCCAAAAATCACATTTTCCAAGACTTCATGATATGAGTAAATGTTCCTTCTTCAATTCTAAGTGAAAAAAAAAGAGAAAAAAAAAACTGAACAAAACCCAAAACAAACAAACAAAAAAGCTACATGCATAGTTTGCCAGCTTTGTGTAAGAGAGCTAGCCCTCTCCTAGAAAATTCAGGGGGAAATAAATTGTCCTGAAAAAATCACATTTTAAATCAACACAGACTGAGTCAGAATATACATATGCTGAAGCTTTTGAAGGGCCAAAAGCATGCCCATTACACCTACTGCCACCTAGGGAGAAGGAGGCCACCCTCCCATATCCTCTATCACCAAGATTTATCAGTTAATTAAAAACATTGGTTAAAATGGAGAATTAAAAAAAAAGTTAAATGGATAAGAAGACAAATATTCTTTCACCAAACTTTATATGACCAAAGCCTAGCCCTTACACACAGATCTGCTGACTATAGTTCAGTGCCTTCTTCATGAATAAACTACATACAAAATTAAATATCTGTGGTTTCCAGTATAGGTTTCTTTAAACTAAAGGACAACCTAGAGTCAATTGAAGGAATATAGTACAAAATCTTTCAATTTTTTTATTCCTTTATTTTTCCTAATCATTCACATTTGACTCACCCAATCCTAATTTGAGAGCAATTTATTTTTAGTGACTTCCCAATACCATGTTTTCCCAAGCCTTTCAAGTTAGCGTTAAAAAAAAAAAAAATACAGAAACTGTATTTCTTTATCCACTCACATTTCATGAATTTATAGAAATTTAATTTTACTTTGAGTTACTCTACACAAAGATCTAGAATGTATGCCATTAGCTTGGTGGTCAGGTCAAAAGGAGAGGAAAGTGAAATAAGAGGAAGGAATGATTACAGGTCATTTAATGCAGTGCTAAACAGCTTCTTGAAAGAGTAACAAGACTAAACATACCTCCAGATAACCAAATAAGCACCCAAAGCCACCATGAACCCACAGAGCCATAATTAATTCTGAAAAATATGGGCTATTAATTACAGCACTGAGATTCACAGTAAGAAACCCACAGACAGCTGTGCAATGCTAACGCCATTTATTATTAACTTATAAACAACTGAAGTTTCTTTTCAAAGTTCAGTGAAAAGAATACAAGACATAACTCAGGAAAACTGCTACTTTTTAGGACACATGGTTTTGGTTTTCTCATACCATTTCCCATAATTTTATAAATTGTCTCAATATCATACATGATGGGAAAGAAAAACACCATGTTCTCTTTGTAGCCCTTACTGTTCCCCCACAGGCTACAGAACCTCTGGCTGTTATTAGTAGTGAAAAGAAAAAAAAAAAAAAAAACAAGTAGAGGAAAATAGAAGTAGTTGGAAGAGACAGAATGGAATCCTCACAAAGAAGCCTGGCTAAACTTGTTCCACAGCTTCGAAGATCCAAGAAAGAACTCTGTTCTTGGTTGATGGGAGACCCCAATTTAAGCTGACTACATCATACACAAAATAGTTTCTCAAACCAGGTACTTCAATGAGATATAGATATGTCACAAGGCATTGATAGCTATACATTTTTATAATAATAATTTTTTACAATGATGACAAATTTTCCACAGTTAAAATTATTATGAATACTATTTCTGTGCCCCATTGTGGAACAAAATTCTCTATGCGTCTCTCAGGTTTCTGTATGTGTTGTGAGCAAAGTTATTGACACACTTTTTTCTGGACTATATTTTGAAGAATATCTGAATAGCAAATAGCCACAGAAGACAGATATACTATCTCCAAAGCAAAGGGCAGATTTGTTTGCTGTGAAGTATAATATAGATAAGTATCTCCTTTCAGAGCAAAGACTGGGCAGGTTTGCTTGTAGCCATCTTGTAAGAGATTGGGTTTCCTTAAACCTGGGGTTCCTCAGCTATGATACAAATGCATGGTGTACATAGCATACTCCTGGGCTCACCTCTACATCACTCCTGTAGGACTTGTTGGTGCTCACATGCAAATTGAAATTCATGCCTTCTGCTACACTGGGAATAATAAAATCCTCTGTCTCTGACCAGGAGTCTCATGTCTTCTGCCAGTACCCATGAAACTTTGAGAGGCCAACTTGTTAGCTTGCAAGTAGAATAAAATCTCAGACCCTTCACAGTTCTTGACAAACTTCCAAATTTAACACATATGACCTCATCTGCCTTTAGATAATTTCTCTATTGGTAATATCTCTTAACATTGCCAGGTAGGCAATATAAATATATTGATTCAGAAGTTTCCTAATTTTAGTATAGTAGATACTCTGGAACATAAACTTCAACTATTATCATTTCTTTTCTGAAATATGGCTAGCCAGACTGGCAAAAATAAAAACCTGATGGAATTTTTTTCTGATATTATTTTTCTACCAAGAAACTTGGAACTTTATAGGAATTATCTGTTCACTTTCATAGTTCTGTTGACTTTTAAATCACCAACAGTCAGATGAAAGAAATGGCAAAAGAATGGTAGTTTGGCCATTTTTATCTATGTCAACTGTAAAGGGACTGTCGCTTGGCTCACACCTCTGCAAACTCTTATAATTCAGTTCATTGCCCTGAAAAATTGTGCATAGTTTTAAAGTATACTTTGCTCCCGTCAAGGAATACATCCACTGCTAAGATAAAAAAGATGAGTTTGATGACATTTTAGCTTTTATTTCCCATATTCATTGACAGATTTAGCTGAACCTGGGGATATGAACATCAGGATTAGGCATGAATCTTGTGGATTGCCTATGATATGTTTTTATGAATCCTTGAACTGATTTACCTTAAGCCATAAGTATTTCACCTATATTTCTGCTATAGCATCCTAATTTATCCTCCTGATTTCACCATTGCCTTCCAATAATCTAGTCTACAGACAACCACCAGAGTAATTTTAAGTATAAGTTGTGCCATGAGACATTCTATAACCAAATAATTATTTTGGGCATATATTCTGTAATTCTTAAGTGGCCCTGAATCAATAATCCTCTATAGTATGTTAAATTCATTTAGTTACTTTGGCATATATTTGGAGTATATATGAGAAAAGAATTTTGCTCAAGGTTAAAATTTCTATGAGTATTTCATTGAGCTTTTATTTATGGCTGAGGTGACCATTTTTTTACACTTGCTTCCAAAACATTCCAAGATGAAATAGTGCCTCTCTCTGCTCTTTGGCCAAAATGTGGGAACTTCAACTGCACATTCATCTAGATGCTGGGTCAAACCCAAATTATATTTTAGCTAAAATGCTGCTATTTCCCCAGATAGCTTCTGTCCATCTCCATGCAGAGATAGAGGATTTCTATTAAGACATGTGTCTTTATCAAGCTCCTCAACTTGAAATCTCCTTTTAGCCCCTTTAAAACACAAGTTTTGTTCTTAACAACTCAGAAAAGCTGTTTTTCAAGTACTTGTCAAAGAGTATAACCACAAAAATCACTGATGATCAATAACTATCAAAAACTAGGTTGAATGAAATTATTTATAGATGATTGAAGAACAAGTAGTCCATACACTCATCTATTTTAAAGTATCTCTGTGGATTGAGTTTGGCCATCACGGAACTCTGAAACTTTTGACTTGCTCGGAACCTTATTGAGAGAGAAATGCAATTTAGCATTTAAGCTACTATTCTACTTTGATATAATTTTTAAAATAATAAACCATGGTTCAGTAATAATGATAACTTACTATTATTTGTTCACTATGTGCCAGGCACTATTCTAAGAATCATGGGCCTAAGATTTCATTTAATCCTCACAAATTACACCTGAGTTAGACACTATTGTTTTCCCTATTTTATGATAAGAAAGCTGGGTCACAAAGAGATTGAGTAATTTACCTAAGGTCACTCAGAGCCTATTCCCTTAATGACAGCAGGAACTACTACTCCTACAGTTACTTTCAGGATATAGTTAGGAATAATTTTTTACTATATTTATATGACGCCCTCTCCATGAGGACCCATCTTCTTCACTTTAATAAAAAGAAATGTTATTTTCTTTTGGAGTCAGAAACTACTCTTTATTTCTAGATATTGTAAATTATATAAATGATAATTTATTCATTTTTGTATTGCTACCCAAAATTTTGGACACATAGACACTCATATTTGAAAAACTGACAATTTTATAAATATACACTTTGAATATCAGAGTCACCAAATTTCCTTTTGTTTGTGTTAAATATAAATATAAATATATATGTAAACTTAGATGACTTCTCAAAGATATTTGGCTAGTTGGTGGTAGTTAGGGGATCTATGTTGTTGGTCTCCAAATGTTCTTTCTACTGTGCTACCTATATAGTTTCCTGATGGAGAAGAGGAAGACAAATGGAAAAGAAAGAAGATTATGACTAAAGATGCCTCCTAAGAGCTGAGTCAACCTAGAGACCACAACCATTGTGGGTTATTTCATGGTCAATTTTGAAAAATTAGGATCATTAATTTCAACTCCAGAGACTGTGTGTGTGTGTATACATTCGTACATAAGAAGGAAAGGAGGGAGGAAGAAGGGGAGGGAGGAAGGAATCAGTTTATCTCTTATATTTTTTAAAAATTATTCTCTTATATTTCATGGTTAAGATGAATTGATATTTCAGTAAAAACACTGAATCATTTAATATCATGTCTTCCCACTCCCTCTACTAAAAGGATTTCCCCATGCTATGCCTGAATGACTGGTTCATTCTTTGTAAATCTACACTTCTTGCCATTGCAACTGGATTGGTAGTGAACACCTGACAAGGTAGCCAGTCCATCAGTCTGCATGTGACTCATGGCTAGGTGAAATGACAAATGTTGTTTATCAGATTTGTCTCTCTCAGCCAATGGCATGGGGGATATGGTGAGAATATGTTGATTATCAGTGGATCTAAAAGTGAAACATATCATGTATCAGGATAAGCTATAAGTAGATGAAAAGTGAAGAGTGGTGTTAGCAGGTGGCCATGGGACTTTATTGTTTATAGAGTGATCATGAAGCCCAAGTGGAATTGTTCAGTTCTAACCAAATATTAAAGTTATTTGTCAACTTTGTATAGTTTCTCCCTCCCCTCACCTCATATAGGCCACATACAGAAAGCTGAAGAAAAGAATAAATAAAAAGAGGCTCAGAAGAGAGATGCAGCAAGTCCTGAGAAAGAGAGGCAGAGATATAAATCAGAAAACAGAGAGACCAATCCAGACCATGTCAAGGTCTCACATTTTGATTGTCTTTCCGTGATTGTCTTTAAGTTTTCTGAAATAACTAGCGCAACAAAGAAATAGAGAAATTTAATATCTTTCTGAGAAATTCTGATTTAGCACATTTAGGAATGTGTACTAAACCACTAATTGATATTTACAACTCATTGTGAGTTTGTTTATTGGATAATTATTTTTCCAGGAACTAGAAATTTTTAAACTGAAATTAATGGCGATTTGACCAAGAGCAAAATTCATCACAGAGAAGGATAAGATTCTGAGGTCAGATTCCAGAGCAGATCACCATACAGGCAGAAAAATGTACATGAGTACTGTACATCTATATAGGAGCCCTCAAGAGTATAAAAGGAAAGATAGGAGAATTCAAGATTTAAAGATCATGAAAGAACTGAAACAATGAGCTTGAATACTGTCAGCTTCCTTCTCCATCCTATGTCTGTGTCTTCCTTTAGATCTTCCTCTCTCATAATCTCCCCACAGATAAGTTTCATCTCCTTTTTAGCTCATGTAGTGAAACAACCAGCCAATAATCCATGGCTCTCTCACATTATAATCTTGGAACCAAGGACAAATGGACTCTAATTTTCATCCGCATTCTCAGGTAGTAGATGTAATCACCTACATACATCAAGGATTCATATCTGGCCCAACCAACTATAAGAACAGAGGACAAAATTTTGTATCAGTCATATGGCAACTGTCACTGCAACCATGAAAATGCATGAGGAGAGGGTTTCTAGATAAGAGAATTTTAACCAATAACACAGTAACTAGGTACTATAGGATATAATACAACTGGCAAATTAATTATTGTTAGCATACACCCACCCTGTTCCCTTTCTATTCAAAGCAATTTAGGCAGTCCCTTTTCTCACACTATACTCACCATGAGATTCTGTTGGGTTCATTTAAATGCTGGTTAACATAGGGAGTCTGCTAATAATAATGAAGGGAATTTATTATTCTTATTTTATGTTGATGGCAAAGTCCATAACAAACTTTCAGAAATAATTTGGCAATTTTTCTGAAGAACAATTCTTATCAGGCATATGTTTTTTCTTTAAATCTTTATAAAGAAAAAATTAGAAAAACAAAGTGAGAAAATAAGAAAAAGAAATAAAAATAACAACAACAAAAAAGAATGAAAAAAAGCTAATCAACATCAACCATATCAGTATTAATGGTTCTTTTTACCACTCACTTTCTATTGTCTCACAAGGATCCTCAATAATTTCTTATCTATGTTTCTCTCATGTACTTGTGCACATTCTCAGAAGTCTTGGTCTCAGCCAATGTCTCAATGTCTCACCTTGTGCCTCAGACTTCTGCAATGTATTTTTTTAAAGCAGTTCCCCTCTAAAAGGCATTTTATTACCTGTTCTTAATATCATGTATGACTATGAATGAATGATAAAACCTAATTGTCAAACACTACAGAAATAGGCAGTCACAGCCACTAATGAGATTATTTTAAAACTAACAGGAACATGGAGTAATTCTCATAAACAAAGTTTGGGTGAAAAGACTGTGAATTCAAAATTGTATCTATGAAGGGATTGCAATTATTTAAAAGTGACTGAGTGCATGTGAACAATAAATAAAGGAGCAAGGGAAAAAAAACTTATTTAAAATCATTTAAGAGCTGGGTTTTGAGGAACTCTATTTCAGATTGTTACTCATTATAATTTTCTTTGCATAATACATACACATAAAGGAAACTATGGTGGAAGAGGAATTACAAAGTGGGGAGAGTGAGTCATCTACCTAGAGCCTGGAACCACTGTGGACACCTTGGTTTGGGAGATCCTCAAGTGCAGCCCCAGGTCTCCTACCCTGACCCCTCCCACCATGTGTTTGCTGCAGGAATCATTTTAATATTTTCAGATCATCTTCTAAGGGAACTGAAACTTCTCCACTTGTTGCCCATGGTTGGGTTGTTCATTCCTCCTTTTGTTTCTAGCCCTCTAGAGGAATAATTTCTCTAGTCATGACGTTAGGTTTCTAAATACAGAGATTCAGACTTTCCTTATCTAGGGGAAATTTGAAGCTGTATCTGTATTTAAACTGAAAAGCTCAAACAGTTGTTCCAAATTCGAGTGGAGAGCAGTGAGAAGCCACTTTTCTCCTAAATCCCTCTCCCATAGTGGTTCCCACACTTCCTCAACACTCTTCTAGGGTTTTGCTCCATCACTCTTCTTCTATTTGTTTATTCTTCTAAACCCTTCAACCATTTGTCTCTTTTTGAACATCATTTTCCTGATTTACACAAAGCACCATTTAGAAAAATGTGTAACAATTTTTGGCAATTTATTCTCCACAATTTGACATTTAGGGTGATGGTTGTCAAACGCTTTGAAATCTTAAGATGTGCAACATTAAGATTCCTATTTGGTAGCCCGTCCAATATAGCCCTTGTTCCATGTATTTATAGAAAGCCATTTTACCTGCTAAACTTCAGTTGAATACATCCCCTTAGATACACAAGCATCTCCCTTTACAAAAGCTATACTAAAATGAATCGTGTGTACACTTGCATCATTAAAACATCAAAACCAGAATTTTAGACTCTTTCTCTAAGATTATATCTGACTCAATAATCTGTTTCTATAATTTTTATTTTATTTTATTATTTTATCTTACCTTATTTTTGCTGTTTCTCTTTTGACAAACAGATAATGGAAAAGGAGAAGGATAGAGGAGGACACAAGCCTGCACTTACTGAGCAGAGAAGCAGAACCAAAATAACTTCAGCTATTGTGTTCTTTGTAGTCATAAGCCCTTCTCACCTCCACCAAAGGTGATTTATTTTCGACTGGGAACAATTTGTCTCTGTTTGCTTTAGGAAATTCTCTTGCGTTTACTAAGCAGGGTTGGAGAGGGTAGGATGGGCTCTATCTCTTCTGAATGTTTTTGAACAGAATTACAGAGTTTAGGTTCAATAAACCTCGGAATATACTAGCACTATTCTACATTTAGCATATTAAACAAAGAAAAAGAAAATACACTACTTTTTTTTAAAGATTTTATTTATTTATTTGACAGAGAGAGATCACAAGTAGACGGAGAGGCAGGCAGAGAGAGAGAGAGAGGGAGAGGGAAGCAGGCTCCCTGCTGAGCAGAGAGCCCGATGCGGGACTCGATCCCAAGACCCTGAGATCATGACCTGAGCTGAAGGCAGCGGCTTAACCCACTGAGCCACCCAGGTGCCCCAATACACTACTTTTTATAGCTGCACATGCTTCTACTTCTGTTTGCCAGTGGTTTTTCTAGTAGCACTCTCAAGTTATTTTTAAAGTTAAAGTTTAAATTTAAAAAATACCAATGTATTGACACCTATTCTGAGGACGGGTAAGCCTTTAATATTTCATAACATGCCAATGAATTTACTTGAAACACAGTTTTTAGTGCAGATTGGTCTGTTTTGTGATGCTAGGCTATAAAAGTGTCCATGATACCGATACAGCTGACATTCCATTTTTGGAGAATGGACAGCCATCAATAGTTGAGATAGTTACTCTACAGTCAGCTCTTTTTGTAGACATTAATATTGTAACCCTTAATGTATCATTTGAGGCCTGGGCAAAACCCATCTCTGCAGCAATCTCTGTGTCAAGAGATACTAAGTTACCCCGATAGGCTAAAACAAAGCTGGAGGATATAGAAATTTGACCACCCAATTCCCTTGCCCAAACTGCATGGCTGGCATACAATGCTCTAGGAAATGAGCTGGGAAAACAAACATAATATGTAATAAATGCTCAATAAAGAAATGGATAATCCAACATGTATTACTAATGAATACTTGTATTCATCTGGGCAGTATTTAAACAATTTACTTTTGGAGATACTTTGCTTTTTTTAAATTCTGAAAAGATTATATTTTCTTTTCTCAATGAGATAAAATATACATAAAATTTACCATTTTAAGTGTATAATTCAGATAGATTGGTTATATTCACAAACTTGTACAACCATTACTACTATCCATTTCCAGAACTTTTTACTCATTAAACAATAACTCCTCATTCTCCCCTCCCCCCAGTCCCTGGTAACCTCTGTTGTACTTTCTGCCTCTATGAATTTGCCAATTTAGGCAAATTAGGTACCTTATATAAGTGGAATAATACAATATTTGCTTCTTATTGACTGGTTTATTTCAAATTGTATGTTTTCCAGGTCTGTCCATGAATGTATCAGAATTCCACTTTTTTTTTTAAGACTGAATCATATTCCTTTGTATATATACACCATGTTTTGTTCCATTTATTTGATGATGGACATCTGGGTTGTTTCCACCTTTTGGCTGATTGTAAATAATATTGCTACAAACACTGGTGTACACATATCTGTTTGAGTCCTTGTTTTCAATTCTTTTGAGTACATACATAGAAGTGCAATTTCTAGATCATATAGTAATTCTATAATTAACTTTTTGAGGAACTGCCATTTTGTTTTCTATAGGGGCTTACACCATTCTACATTCATATTAGCAGTGCACAAAAATCTCAATTTCAAGATGTTTTACTTTTTAGCCCCCCTTCTTTTCTCTCTCTCTCTCTCTCTCTCTCTCACACACACACACACACACACACACACACACACACACAGAGACATACAAACTTTCTTTGGCAAGCATTTATTGAACACGTGTTATCTGCAACATTCCAGGGTTAATCAAGAATAAATAAAGTAATTGTCAAACATTCTTTGAACAAAAATATTTGAACAAATATTAAGACCTAATAATAATGGGTAGTCCGAAATTAAAATTTCATGTTAATTGACTTGTGTAAAAGAATGTATTGCTTATCTGTATAAATTACTTTCATTTATGGAGGTTGTTTCTTTGTTTTACTCCTGTACATAATACTTTTAGATCCTTAGAATATAAAAAAAAAATGAGAGTAATATAAGTATGCTTAAGTGAACAGAATGCAAACATTGTAAACTATTTTAGTCTGCTCAATATGTAACAATAATAGGAGAGAGAAAAACAATATAATTATAGCTACAATTATTTTAAATGCTTACTCTGTGGTAAAAAGTGGGATAAGTGCTTTACATACATAATCTATGAATTAGAGACCATTATGCCCATTTTAAGAATAAGGAACTGGAGACTCTGGGGAATTTGTTCAAGGTCACAAAGTACGTAGCAAAGCAAAGATTCAGACTCAGGCTGGTCTTACCAGTTCAGTATCAAAACACCACATTTATTTATTTTGAAAGTGTTTGATAATACTTAAGTATTATGTTTATTGTGAGAGGAACTATTAAGAAATAATTTCCAAGTTCTATCCTAACTCCTGGAAGTAATTGACAGTGTCCCAAGTGCTCCCACATAGAGCTCAGAACAGCTGGAATAAAGTTATATTGCTATTATTTATCAATTTAAGATGCCATTATCATTTTCTTCAGGGAAATTACATTCTTCCCAAAATACTGTTTATTTATAATTGTTTAACACATAAAAATTTAATTCTTTCCACTTTTGAATATAAAGTCCAGCATAATTAGAACTAGAACACTTAATCAATTTTAAGAATTTCAGAAAGTTTAGCAAAAATTTATCTAAAAGACTTGTCTGCACCTAATAAAATCTTTCATTGGCTTCTCATTTTCCTTAGAGTAAAATCTCAAATCTCAAATCCATTACCATGTATGTATGGACCATGTCATGTAATCCATGACATCTCTTGGGTATTATGGCCACCACTGCTGGCTCACTCAGCCTTCCCCAGGTTCACTGGACTCCACTACTGTTGCTCTAATACACCAAGCAAACCCATATCAGGACACTTGCACTTGCTACCTTCTGGTTAGAATTCTCTCTGGTATCTACATGGCTCATTCTTTAGTTGCCTTTCCATATTAATCAAAGGTCATCTTCCTGATAATCCTCTACAAAATAGCATCACTTGTCACCTCAGCTCCTCCAGTCACCCTGTCTTTATCTTCATTTATTCATCTTTACAATTGCTTATTCATCTTTAAAATTATTGTTGTTTACAGCCATGCCAGGCTGTCAAAAGCACCATAGACAAGGTGTACAATACCCATCCAGTGCAGTTCTCGGATTCTCTGATCTCCTCATGCTCCCCTCTCCCCCAGCAATTTATACTGTTTGACAATTATCCTTTTTTTTGCAGGGCAATAGGCTTGCTGGCACCTGGTTGGTATTTGCCCACAGCACTGGTTTGGGTATTCTAACTCAGAGGTGGAATGCACTGATAGAAATTTGCAGTTTGACCTTGTAGGATATCAGTACCAAATGTTCTTCGGTATTGGAGGGATAAAAACCTCACATTCTCATGGGAGAGAACACCCAATTTTCAGTGTCAAATGGATCTTCCTGACCATAACCATTTGCTCTCTACAACCACTGATGGCACTGAGGGGCCAGAAAACTTCTGAGGGTTACCATGTATTAGAGTACACTCGGCTTCAGTTATCAACCAGAGCTGTCACCTTTTGTTTATTTCTGGGGAGCTAGTGAATAGTGAGCTCAACATGGGGTCTCGATTACCCCCAATGGCCCTGACTTGGAGGTGATCTCACCCTGCATCTTACACTTAGGGCACAGAAGGCAACTACCCCAAATAGGACTGCATCCCTGAGGCCTCTGCTGGAGCAGGTGGGGCACTAGTGACAGTAGGCGCAGATCTGAACTACTGCTTTCGGCAGGCCAAGCAGCACAGCATTGGGTTGTGGGTCTATCATTTCAGGTGGGATCTTGGCAGCAATGAGGTCAAACCACATTTGCTTCAGTATTACTTTTACCAGTGCTCACTTCAGTAGCACATATACTAAAAACAGGATTACTTTTACCAGAACCCTCAGAGCCAATTAGGATAGACTTTTAGCTTCTTGAGTTCCCTCTCTGTCTTGGGTCTTTCTCAAAGACTGTACCCATTCTCAGGATTTGTCAGTTTCTCCAGTTAAGCAATGGATTGCCCAATATCATAAATGTCTTGTCCCACCACTAGGATATCAGTGTCTCACACCAGGTGCTGAGGGCAGAATGAAATATCTTGACTTTAACTCATGCAATGAATGTGGCCTGATAAGGGTCTTCAAGGACAGGGGAGTAAATGGCTCTCTCATTCCCAACTCCCTAAGAATTTATTGTACCTCCTCTATAGATTTCCAGGGTCCCATGTGCAAAGGGAGATCCCCTTCACTGAACCAAACCTCCCTGCAAAACAGAATCATCCACACCATAAGGGAGTGAGTAAACTGAACTCCCTGAGCACCATAGAGGCACAGTCAGAAGGCAGGGTGTGTGGTGATAATGCTCGTTTTCTCTGCCTCCTGCCTTATCAGAGAAAAGCCGTTACCCCCTGTATCCCATACCCACACTACCCATGCCTAGTTACTTTCCCTGGCCTTTTGCGGGGACTTGGCAGCCGTACTAATAAGCTCAAGTGGGAGTATATTCTTTCATCATGAACTCTTCCTCAAATGGCAACTGCCTCACTGGCTGGGGTTGTCCCTATGCTTTTGCTTAGGGGTCAGAGAGCAGGGGCATTTTGTCCACTTCACAATCAATCACAATAACATCTTCCTCTTCACTCCCCCTCACTTTTCCAGGGATTTCACTTCTTAGTGTTCCAATCAGGCTTTGTCAGAAGCTCTCAAACTTAATCCACTGCAGCTTGCAACCTCCTAACTTTCCAAAATAGCAAGCGAAGGTTTCCAGCTTATTATCCTGCATTCTGCTTTCCCACCTTATCTTCTAGCCCAGAAGCTAGCATAGTAGTGGGCACCCACACAACCTTCTCTAACTCAGCCCTTCTTCCAACTTTCTAACCTGACCTTCAGCCTCCAGTTGGGCATCAGTGGCCAGCAGAGTTGCCCAGAGTGCAGGCCAGCCTACTATAGCCACATTTGTCTCTCTTCTCTGCTGCAGTATACTCTGCACAATCCCTCAAACAAACTCATTAAAATAGCAGGAGTTTTTAAGGCATCCCCTGAAAATCCATGCAGCCATCTCCAAGTGTCTAACATACCAACCATCGTTCCCCACATAGAGGTTGATGGTCAACCAAGGCTGTCCCCGATGGATACTCCTTTCCCAAGACCCATTTCTCCAGTCTTCTGACTAGCTCCCCAGTTATTGATTTGCAGCCTTGGAAATTCCCTAGGTGAAATATGAAACTGCCCCTGCTCATGGAAGGCAATGAGAGACTGAGAAAAGAGGCAGGCTAGATTGGTAGGTGATAGGTTTAATAAGCAAGGGAACTAACACACAAGGCTTGTCTTGAGTGGCTGTAAGATGAGTAGATCTCTGCAGCCCCTGGAATCTCAAGAGTGTGCATAGCAGCCTTGACTGGGTTCAGTTACATATACTGTCCAGACGGTCTCAACAATACCTTACTCTCCACAGGCTCCCTCTCTCTTACTGGTTAACCTTCAGTCATGTCTTCTCATTGACTTCCTGCAATGACAGTACATATCAGGTGATATATTCTTTTTTAATATTTATTATCCCTGTCCTTCTATTAGAATAAGGGACTTCATTTTGTTCACTTCTATACTCTCATTATTTAGGGAATAACTTGCTCTTAATAAATAGTTATTGTTTGAAAGAGGAAAGAAAGAAGGAAGTAGGAATGAAGGAAGGATAAAAATTATGTTATTGATGTTCAGAGAAAGCAACATAAAGTGTCCTTAAACTGGGTTAATTAATGGTGCTAACATAGATTTTACTGAAGAATTAGATATTTTGAATCCAGATTGGGGATTTGGGTTTATAAAGTACTATGTAATATTTTCCAATAAAACTGAGTTTTAAAGATGATTTGGATGAGCAGGAAAGGCCATGTTGTGAAAGACAAATTAAGCTGCATGGGGGAAATAAAACAAAAGAAAGCAACAGGAGAGGCACATCGAGTTGTCAATGATATTCTTAAGAGCCCTGCTACCTCCACCCAATCTCAGCATGACTGTAGCAGTATTAAGGGATTTTTTCAAAGCCTCCTTTAGACTATAACGATGAATTATTAACTGAAAGGCCTCTCCAGAAACAGATGGTAAATGTGGATCTCTGATTCAAATATTCATAGTGGATCCAATTTACCAGGTACAATTTTAGACATAAGCATATCTTCTGGATTTATAACAGAACCCTCCTCTCCCCTCACTTCCATCACAATGATGGTAAACTCTTAATGTATTTCTGTTATGATTTAAAACACACTCTATAAAATATAATCTTTTCAAATGTATTGAGGCGTATTTTATGGCTCTGCTTATTATTTGTTTGGGGGAATGTTCCATATGCCTTGCAAAGAATATATACTCCACAATTGTTGGATGAAGTGCTCTAAATATCAATTAGGTTGAGGTTAAAATATTGTATATTTTTACTGATTTAAATGTAATTTTTATATCGAATACTGATAAAGCAATGTTAAAATCCCTAACTATGTCTGTGTGTAAATTTCTCCCATTAGTTCTGCTTGCTTTTTCTTGAAGAATGTGCTTTCAAGCTCTGTTATTAGGTGTATCTATACTTAAGTCTTATGTCTTCTCGATTAATTGGTCCTTTTATCATTATGTTGAAATGATCCTCTTTATCTCTTATAATATTATTTGTCTTGAAGTAGATCTTGCCTGCTATTACTGCAGTTGCATCAGCTTTTTTATGGTTATCATTTTCACAGTTTATCTTTTTCTATCCCTTTACTTTCAACCTATTTGGGTTTTGTACTTTAAGTGAATTTCTTATGGGGTTCCTGGGTGGCTCAGTTGGTTGAGTGTCCAATTCTTCATTTTGGCTCAGGCCATGATCTCAGGTTTCTGGGATTGAGCCCTGAGGTGGGAGGGGGGGGTCTGTGCTCAGTGGGGAGTCTGCTTGAGGATTTTCTGTCTCCCTTTCCCTCTACCCTCCACCTGCTCATATGTTCTCTCTCTCTGTCTCCCAAATAAATAAATGAATCTTAAGTGAATCTCTTATAAATGGCAGACAGTTGAGAATTGCTTTTTTTTTATCCAGTAGGACAATTTCTGCTTTTTAAAATGAGTTTCTAGTCTATTTTTGTTCATATAATAATATTGTTGTACTTAGATCTAACATTTTTCTATTTGTTGTACTTAGATCTAACATTTTTCTATTTTCTATTTTTCTATTTTACCATGAGTCTGATCTGTTTTAGTTCCTACTTCTTTTGTTTTTAAGCTTTCTTTAAAAGTATTCAGACAGGGACGTCTGGGTGGCTCAGTTGGTTAAGCAGCTGCCTTCGGCTCAGGTCATGATCCCAGCGTCCTGGGATCGAGTCCCACATCAGGCTCCTTGCTTGGCGGGGAGCCTGCTTCTCCCTCTGCCTCTGCCTGCCATTCTGTCTGCCTGTGCTCACTCTCTCTCCCTCCCTCTCTGACAAATAAATAAAATCTTAAAAAAAAAAAAAAGTATTCAAACAGGGCACCTGGGTGGCTCAGTTAGTTAAACCACAGCCTTTGGCTCAGGTCATGATCCCGGAATCCTGGGATCGAGCCCTGCATCGGGCTCCCAGCTCCATGGGGAGTCTGCTTCTCCCTCTGACCTTCTCCCCTCTCATGTTCTCTCTCTCTTTCTCTCAAATAAATAAATAAAATCTTTTTTAAAAA
The DNA here is from genome assembly GCF_002288905.1 of Enhydra lutris kenyoni. NCBI lineage: Eukaryota > Metazoa > Chordata > Mammalia > Carnivora > Mustelidae > Enhydra > Enhydra lutris. The sequence goes on from NW_019154105.1 coordinate 31,386,398, forward strand.
GTACTCAAATATATTTAGTAATTTATTTTTAATTCCTCTAACAGCTTTTAGGTTTAACTTTTGGTATTCTTTTGGTAACTGCTGGTTACAAAATTCATTTCTATAACTACTTACATAGAGTTAATATTATACTACTTTATGTAAACTGTAAGAACTTGCCAAGAATATAATTCCATTTACAATTTCCTCCATGACCTTTTTGCTATTATCATATATTTTATATATTTTATATCTATATATATATATTATAGCCTCACAATCCAAGGGTATAAATTTCAGTAAACTGTCAGGTATCTTTTCAAGAAATTGCGAAAAAAAATATTTTATCTTTAACTTCATTATACCATTTTTAGAGACATTTACTGAAGCCTATAAATACAGGTTTATATCTGGCATCATTTTCTTTATTATAAATCACTTCCATTAGCATTTTTGATGTTCCAGGTCTTCTGAAACGGACATATTTCACCTTCTATATATCTGTAAGTGCCTATTTGCTTTTATTTTTGATACAAAATGCTAGGTATAAAATGCTCTATTGACCTTTTTTCCCCCCCTTTGAGAACTTCAAAGTTATCATTTCATAGTCTTCTGGCTTCATTTTTTCTAATGAGAAGTCAGTCATAATTTCTGTAATTGTTCTCCATTAAGAAATGTGTCTCTCTCCTACACCCAGCTGTTTTCAAGGTTTCTTTACCTTTTCTTTACCAATCATTTGACTACGATGTGCCTCGTGTTGTGTATATGTGTTGTCTTTATGCTCCTTGTGTCTACTCAGCTTTATGTTTCTGTACATTGAGGTTTTCTACCAAATTAGGAAAAATTTAGTTATAGTTAAATATTTCTTACCTTCATTTTACCTCTTTACCTTTTGTAAAATCAGTTGCACATTGTATTAGAGAGTATGTTATGTCCTATATTAACATTCTTTTTTTTTCAATTATTTTTCTCTATGTTCTTCAGATTGTATAATTTCTATCGATCAGTCTTCAAGTTTGCTGACCAATCTTTTGTTTAAGCCCATTGAAATACTCTACTTTTCAAATATTACACTTTTAAGTCGAATTTTCATTTTTTTCTTTTTTATAACATCCATTTTTTGGCTGAGATTCTTCATCTGTTCAGCATCATTTCCTTTCTTGAACTATATCTATAATAGCTGACTTAAAGTTCTTATCTTTCCACATGAAAACACACTCAACGTCACTCATCATCTGACATATACAAATCAAAGCCACAATGAGAAACCCCCTCACACATATCAGAATGGCTAAAATTTACAACACAGGAAACAACAAGATGTTGGAGAGGATGCAGAGAAAGGGGAACCCACATGCACTGTTAGTGGGAATGCAAACCGGTACAGTCACTCTGGAAAACAGTATGGAGGTGCCTCAAAAAGTTAAAAATAGAGTTACCTAGAAACTTCACAACTGTTTGCCCAAAGGATATAAAAATATTGATTTGAAGGGGTACATGCACTCCAATGTTATAGTAGCATTATGAACAATAGCCAAACTATGAAAAGAGCCCAAGTGTCCATTGACTGATGAGTGGATGAAGAAGATGTGGTATATACATAAATACATATATAAATATGTAAAAAATATATATACACACATATATGCAATGGAATATTATAGCCATTAAAAATGGCAAGATTGTAAATCTTGCCATTTACAATGATGTGGATAGAATCAGAGTATATTATGCTAAGTGAAATAAGTCGGTCAAAGACCATACAATTTCATTCATATGTGGAATTTAAGAAACAAAACAGATGAACATATGGGAAAAATTTTTAAAAAGAGGGGCAGAAGAGCAAATCATAAAACAAACTCTTAATTATAGAGAACAAACTGAGGGTTACTGGAGGGGAGGCAGGTGGGAGATGGGATAAATGGGTGATGGGCATTAAGGAGGCACTTGTTTGAAAAGCACTGGGTGTTAAATGGAAGTGATGAATCATTAAATTCTACTCCTGAAACCAATACTGTACTGTATGTTAACTAATTGGAATTTAAGTAAAAACTTGGGAAAAAAATGAAAACAATTAGGTGTTGGGGAAAAAAAAAAGAATCTGGCTGGCAATTAGAATTGCTCCTACTCAATCCAGTCCCTTAGTGTCCCACTAGCTTTTGTCCAGCATTATATTTTAGTGTTATTTATGATCCCTTATTTTTTAATTAAATAATTATATTCTTTATATTACCACAAAAATAATTTTGAACACAAACTGTTCATGATATGTAATTCTATATATGTCTGTTTTATCTGGCAGTCTTCTTATTGTACATGTAAATTATTGACTCTCTAGTGATTTTTAAAAAAAAAGGTCATCTGTTACTTGTATCATTGTTCGCTTTTATGTCATGTATTGTACTCTTTTCCTTTGGCTGTCTTTAATATTTTCTCTCCATCTTTGGTTTTTAAGAATTTGATTATGATATCCCTATATACAGTTCTTTTTTGTTTTTATCCTAGTTAGGATAACTGGATATTCCTGTTTTTTAATCAAATTTGGAAAATTTTAAGTAATTACTTTAATGTCCTATTCTTTCTTTCCTTTTCTTTTGAGACTTCAATTACATGTATGCTAGATTTCCTGCTACACTCCCTGATGACAGGTCACTGAAGCATTGGTTACTTTTTTTTTTTTTTTAATCTCTTTTCTCTCTGTTCTTCATATTGGGAAATTTCTACAAATTCATCTACAATCTTTAGCAGTCTCCAAAGTAACATTAAGGTCAATCAGTACATTTCAAAATTTCAGATATTTTATTATCTATGCTAAATTCTTCATTTGGTTCTTTTCCTAGTTTCTAATTTTTCTGTTGAGGCTCTTTTATTATTATCATCCTTATCTCAAGGGCCTTAGACCTATTTTTCATAGCTTCTTTAAAATATTTCTCTAATTACAACATTTTGGTCATGTTGGGTTCTGTTTCAATGACTTGTTTGTTTTCTTAAGTATGAGTCTTATCTACCTACTTCTTTCCATATGTATTCATTTTTAATTTTATGTTGAACATTTTGGATGAAACTTTGTAAGGAACTGGGGTCATGACATCATCCTTGCAAGCTTGTTGATTTTTTTTTTTCCCTATCAAGCAATTAAATGGTGGATACTTTTGTTCTTGTAAAAATTAAAAAAAAAAAAATTTTAAAGTAAGAATCTCCACACTGTTTTCCAAAGTGGCTTCACCAACCTGCATTCCCACCAACAGTGTGGATTCTTTAAGAAATTAAAAATAGAGGTTCCCTATGACTCTGCAATTGCACTACTGGGTATTTACCTCAAAGATACAGATGTAGTGAAAAGAAGGGCCATCTGTACCCCAATGTTCATAGCAGCAATGGCCACAGTCACCAAACTGTGGAAAGAACCAAGTTGCCCTTCAACAGAAGGATAAGGAAGAATGGATAAGGAAGATGTGGTCCATATACACTGTGGAATATTATGCCTCCATCAGAAAGGATGAATACCCAACTTTTGTATCAACACGGAGAGGAGAAGGGAGTTGAGGGAAATTGGAGGGAGAGACAAACCATGAGAGACTGTGGACTCTGAAAAACAATCTGACGGTTTTGAAGGGGTGGGGGGTAGGAAGTTGGGTGAGCCTGGTGGTGGTTATTAAGGAGGGCATGTATTGCATGGAGCACTGGGGGTGGTGCATAAACAATGAATTCTGGTACACTGAAAAGAAATGAAAAAAAAAAAAAGTAAAAGTTTGCAATGATTGCAGTGACATATATGTTGCTATTGAGTTATGTAATAGATGGTTTTTCCTTAGTTCTATTTATGTAGAATCATGATAATACACCTTTAGGTAATACACCTTTAGGCAGGATGTATATCTCTCAGTAACTCCTCAATAAAAATAATACTTTTGATAAATAAATAAGTAAAATAAAAAGTAAAAAATAAATAAAGTCCTTGTCTTCCAATTCTACCTACTGAATCATCTTAAGGACTATTTGTCTTTTGACTATGGGCCATATTTTTGGTTCATGTGTGCAGTAAATTTCAATTGTATACTGTGCACTATGGATCGTAGTAAAACTCTGGATTCTGGAATCTTCCTCAAAAGAGTGCTGATACTCGATGAGCAGATACCTACATTGGTTAGTGCCTATCCTGAACCTGTGGAGGTTTGCTTTTATACTTTATTAGGAAAGGTTTATTTCAGACTAACTTTAGCTTTCACCTTAGAAAGACTACTTAACTCTGAAGAAGTAAGAATTATTCCTTAGTCACAGCCCTTCTGGGGTTTCAATGAAAAACCCTCCTCATGTTAGAAGATTTAAATGTCAATTCCTGTCACTGCATGTTGTAGGCAGTAATTCAAATCTTTGCTTCCCATTTTCAGTCTACAAGCTGTTGTTTTGCCTACACTCCTTAGAATCAGCCCTGTGCATATATAGTTCAGGTTTATCCAAAGATATGAGAGAAGTTTATACACAGATTTACAGCTTTTCTCTTCTGTGACTCCTTCCTTATTGGTTCCTTATTGGTACTTCCTTCCTCAGTTTCCAGCTGATTTAGCAACCTAAACTGTAGCCATAACTACTTAAGCTTTTAGCACTATGGATTTCTGCTGAGTCTTTTTTTTTCTTTTATTTCTTTTCAGTGTTCCAGAATTCATTGCTTATGCACCACACCCAGTACTCCATGCAATACGTGCCCTCCATAATACCCACCACCAGGTTCCCCCAACCTTCCACCCGCCCTCCCTTCTAAAACAATCAGATTGTTTCTCAGAGTCCATAGTCTCTCATGGTTTGTCTCCCCCTCCGATTTCCCCCAACTCCCTCCTCCTTCCCATCTCCCCATGTCCTCCGTGTTGTTCCTTATGTTCCACAAATAAGCGAAACCATATGATAATTGACTCTCTCTGCTTGACTTATTTCACTCAGCATGATCTCTTTCAGTCCCATCCATGTTGATACAAAAGTTGGGTATTCATCCTTTCTGATGGAGGCATAATACTCCATTTTATATATGGACTGCTGAGTCTTAACTTCCCTTCAACACGTGAACTAGGATGTGTCCTCAGGAAATAAACATCCTGAACTCATACAGGGGGCTTCCCCTATTTCAAGGGTTAGATATTTCCAGCCTTATTTGTTTTGGGTTGATTTCCAGAGTCTTAACATAGTTTTACTTTATAGCTGATGTAGACTTATAATTGCTATCTATGAGAGAGTTAGTCATGTATTAGGTACTCTACCATTACCAAAACTGGAACTACCTAGTGATTTATTTAAAAGGCTAAAATCATGGTGAGAAATGATCTCATGGAATCAGGGATTTGAATGGGTTTGTTACAATGATGATATCATTAGAACATCTTAAAGGCTGAATGCACATTTTTAAAATACACGATTTAATAAAGATTGCTGAGAAACAGCAGAGAGTTAATAAGTATTGCTGACAATGAAAGGTGACTGTTTCTGAACTTATGAGGAAATAGCCTTAGGAAAGAGAATATCTACTCGATAGGAGAAATTATTACATCAAGAGCATAGATTACAAGTTTTCCCAAGATATGGCAAGAATTAGTTGCACATGCCAAGACATGGCTTCCAAACGGATTGTGACAGAAAGGAGTGTGGTAGGTACTTTAGGCAAACAGTAGGTATCAGAGATCTACTAGGTTTGTCAACAGAGTAAGGGAGGAAAAAACCTAAAGGTTCAAGGATGTCTTAGTAGGTAACTGGATTTTATCCAGATGAAATTCAGGATGATGACTAGATCCAAAAAATGGTTTATGGGGGAGGGGGTGCCTAACTTCCAATATTATATAAAAATGTAATTTTAATATATTAAAATGACGTTAATTATATTATTGTATATTATAATTATACTAATATATTATTATGTTATATTAACATATAATGTAATGTTATTATTAATAACTCAGTTTTCTTCAAGTTACCATCTCTGGGTTCATCTCTATCTCTACTCCATTTTAACTCAGGCTGACAAAGTCTGAAACATTCATGTGAAAAGTGATATATATATATATACCAATGTTCACTACAGCATTATTTACAATAGCTGAGATATGGAAAAAACATATGTGTCCATCAATGGATGAATGACAAAGAAAATATTACATATATATATATATATATATATATATATATATATACAAGGGAATATTATTACTGCCATAAAAAAATAAAATTTTGACATTTTGTGATAACACGGATGGACCTCAAGTGCATTATGCTAAATAAAATAAATCAGACAGAGAAAGACAAATACATGATCTCTCTTTTATGTGAAATCTAACAACAACAATAAAAATAACCTTACAGATACAGAAAATAGTTTGGTAGTTGCAAGAGACAGGAGTGGAGGATGGGAGAAATTGGTCAAGTATTTTTATTTTTTTTGGTTTAAATAAAGTGAATATTTTTTTTTTAAAGTCTCCTTGGTACTCCATGATTCCCTGTGCATCCCCTATCACAGCTCAGCAAACCCACCCTACAGTATTAGCTGTTTGCCTTCCCCTCCCCCCAGATCACCACTAGAAGTACAGATAATATGATTATGAGGGCGTTGAAAACATGGACTATATATCTATATATTTTTTTAAGATTTTATTTATTTGACAGAGAGAGATCACAAGTAGGCAGACAAGCAGGCAGAGAGAGAGGAGGAAGCAGGCTCCCTGCCGAGCAGAGAGCCCGATGCAGGACTTGATCCCAGAACCCTGAGATCATGACCTGAGTGGAAGGCAGAGGCCTAACCCACTGAGCCACCCAGGCGCCCCTGGACTATATTTTTTAAGTCTGAGATCACACAGTGCTGGGCACATGTTAGATAATAAGGCATTGTGGATAACGGATGGATGGATGGTATCCTAATCAGCTAGGGCCCCCATAACCAAATAGCACAGTCTGGGTGGCTTAAATAACAGAACTTAATTTTCTTACCATTTTGGAGGCTAGAAATCCAAGATGAAGGTGTCAGCAGGTTTGCTTTCTTCTCAGGCCTCTTTCCTTAGCTTTCAGGTAGTCACTCTCTTTTTATATCCTCATTAGTTTTTCCTCTGTGCATGAACATTTAGACACAAGTCTAAATTTTCTCTTCCCATAAAGACACCAGCCAAATGGGGTTAGGGCCCATCCTAACAGCTTCATTTGAATGTAATCATCTCTTTAAAGGCCCCATCTCCAAATACAGTGACATTCTGAGGTACTGGGGGTTAAGGTTTCAACATACGAATTTTATGGAGACACACTTCAGCCCATACTGGATGGCATAGTAAGAGAGGCTACTAGTCCACAGTCTCAAACACAAGGAAACATGCCAGAACAGAGGTCTAGGAACTGAACTATAGTATAAAAGAGAATCTGGGTCTTAAAAAAGAAAGAAAAGGTGGGAGCGCCTGGGTGGCTCAGTGGGTTAAAGCCTCTGCCTTTGGCTCGGGTCATGATCCCAGGGTCCTGGAATCGAGCCCCGCATCAGGCTCTCTGCTCAACAGGGAGCCTGCTTCCTCCTCTCTCTCTGCCTGTCTCGCTGCCTACCTGTGATCTCTATCTGTCAAATAAATAAATAAAATCTTTAAAAAAAAAAAAAAAGAAAGAAAGAAAAGGTAATATAAAATTTGGAGACTGAAGATACAGTTTCAAGTAGTAGTTAGCTTACAAATGGACAAATCACATGGATAAATCATTCACCTTTTCTGGATCTTGATTTCTTGAACTTCAAAAAGGCGCTGGTAATACTACTTACTTCCTTTCACTGGGTTATTATGAAGATAAAATGTTTGAAATTCTTGGGGGCACCTGGGTGGTTTAGTTGGTTAAGCATCTGCCTTCAGCTCATGTCATGATCTCAGGGTCCTGGGACTGAGCCCATGCTAGGCTCCCTGCTCAGAGGGGAGTCTGCTAATCCCTCTCTGTCTATCAATCCCACCCACCCCTTATGCTCTCTCTCAAATAAATAAATATATATATTTTTTAAATGTGTGAAATTCTTTGTAGAATGTACTACAGACATTATTTATTTTTTGTAACATTGACAGATCTGAGCAACAAGATCAGGGGATACCTGGCTTAGATCTACTGCTGGACACTGAAGCAGCAGTCAGCCTGAAGATGATGGGTAAAGGGTCAGTAAATCTGAGAGTGAATCTCCCCTGGCTAAAGTCTGGAAAAGAAAAAGAACCCAGCAGCTCCTGGGCCAGGAATTGTTTATCCTTTGGATCAATTAGTTGGAAAAATAGGCATTAATAACATAAATTCTTTAAGCAAAACTGATCAGAAGCATGTTAACCTGACCTAAAATGTGATAAAAATTTCCAGGGCCTAGGTTCCCCTTTGTACTTCATATCGCTACGAAAGAAAAAACTTCTAGAAGTAGTTACTTCATTCTGCTGTCATAAAATGCTCAACACAACAACAACAACAAATAGTACTTTTTTTTGGTTGTTGCTGTCTTGTCTTTGTCTATCATGGAGATGAAAGAGTAAAAATAGTTTAATTCCCTTTCATCCAAAAACCTTAAAATCAGACAGATACTGACACGTATTCTTGAAAAGACAGGAGCAGAAAGAAATACTGAAATCTTGGACATTTCCACCCTCATGTTTAAAGGAAAAAGCTGAGAGAGAGAGAGAGAGACTGGAGCAGGTCCCTAGCCAATGATGGATGGAGCCAGAGGGGAACCTGGCCCTTCTTCCTAAGGCTTCAGGCACATTTGTCCATTTCCTTGGAGCATGTCTTATCAGGGGCCTTGGAAAGCATCCAGTCCAAAACTGCCTCAAATTGGTAAATCTTTTTTTGTTTGTTTGTTTTGTTTTTAATTTGACAAACAGAGATCACAAGTAGGCAGAAAGGCGTGGGGGTGGGGGGGTAGAGTGGGGGGTGGTGTTGGAGAGGCAGGCTCCCTGCCTTGCAGAGAGCCCGATACAGGGCTCCATCCCAGGACCCCGAGATCATGACCTGAGCTGAAAGCAGAGGCTTTAACCCACTGAGCCACCCAGGTGCCCCTTGGTAAAGCATTTTTAACTCCTAAAAAATATATATGGGTATTTTGAATATAACTACTATTTACTTATCTCTGAATAAAATCTCTAGAAAAATCATTGGCTCTGTGGAATCATTTAATTTACCAAGGACGGTATTTTAGTCTCTAGGAACCTCTATCTAAATTTAGACTTTTCCTGAAGCAATGTTTCTTTAAAATGTAAACCACGCACTACAAGTTACCAGGTTACATCACTTCACCTTTAAGCAACCGATTTTTCAAAATATGGGTAAATAGCGACCCCTAGTGGCAGAACTTGTATCTGCAAACTGAAGAACCGAAATGAGATGCTGTTCAGAACAATGTTGACTAACTGTGGAATGTTAGTGTGCAGGTAACATATCTTTATTAAAATAAAAAAGAAAGGGACTGGATGAGTCTCTCCTGACTTTTCATAAAATATCTCTAATGAGAAGTAGAATGTCATTGTCTAATTATTTTGCTATTCAATGGTCTCATTATATTAATTCTAATACAGTGACACTTTTTCATTTTCACTATATTCTAAGAATTGATTAATTTGGAAACTGATGTAGATGCTATAACTGTGAACATAAACTTTTAAACTGTGACCACAATAAAGTTTTTTTTTTAAAAACAGCTGATATTAAACTACATTTTAGTGTGCTATTTCAGCAAAATCCAGACGGAACACAATCCATGTATCTAGCAAATCGACTCGTATGTGTTCAGTGAGTGAGAGATCAGTAGTGAGTGCAATGATTATTTCCATCCTAAATAAATATTGTCATACATGGTGAGCCTATGAAGACACCTCTAATTCCTAAATATTATAATACATATACTTTCCTTCACAGTGTATAATAACTAAATGTAGGTATTTAGTGTCTTTTCTTACCTTTTTGGTTTTATAAAATAGCACCAAATTTTCCCTCTTACAAAGCTATAAAAAATGAATTCTCCCTGGAACACTTACTGAAATAATATCATGATTCATATTTTTACATTTCTATATCAAACATGTGGTGGACTTGCTCATGACATATAACCAACCCACCACTGAATTTGACTGCCTCGTTTTAATTTATCCTGAGCTTCTATTTCCTAATAAGCCATTCTGTAAGACTTTTTACTTTGTCATTATTTCCATCACCAGCAGAAACCTTCATCCCTTTTTGGGTCTATTTTTAACATAATAGAATTCTACTAAATCCTTGTGTGTGTGTGTGTGTGTGTGTGTGCATGTGCTTACACACATGTATTAATGCAAATGGATAATTTGCAAATATCAAGGATATTCTGTAATTTATAAACTTTGAATTATTGCTGAGGTTTAAAATATACATCAAAGCATGGATTCATACTGTATATGTGGTCAACGACAACTATGAACTCTCATTTGGGGTAACAGAGGTCTAAACACACTTTGAAAAGGAACTCTTGGTAATAAAAACATAAACTGAGTTAGAGAAAAGCATGCTAACATCAATGGAAGCTGAATGTTCAAAATGTTTGTTCTGATGTCTATGAAATACAGAAAAACTGATTCTGACTTTTAATTAATTTGCAATTATTGACCTGCAATTAATTTGTTTACTTTGGTTAGTTTGTAAGGACATTCAACTATCCAAGTTATTTTGCTGTGTGTGGGAAGGGACAGGTCATTCACATGTGAGGATGCATTTACAAATTAACAGAATTTTGTTCTGGAAAATCTGGTAAACTACTTGGGGTTTTTACTTTGGGACTTCTATTTCCAATTAAATGGTTTATTCATTGAGCTAATTATCATTAGGGCCACTTAGCTTCCCTGAGATGTTAGCATAAGAACAGGATGAATAAAATGCATTAATGGTTGATTTCACTCTAAGAATATATTCAGAATAAAATATGTCACTTTTGATGTTCTAATTTCCCCTAGGACCAATACCCCATAAAAAGTCATTGAATTTTATAACTGGTGAATAGAACCAGAATATACAAATCTATTATTCACCTATTTAATCTGAGACTAGGGTAATATTATATCAACTATAACTTTTTGTCTGGGAACCTTCCCATGGTTAGCAATAACTAACCTGGAGGCCCTACAACAATCCTCTCTATGATCAATGAAAGATTAATTAAAATGTTTATTAGTTTGGGGGTGCGTGGGTGTGCCAACTCATTAAGCATCTGACCCCTGGTTTCAGCTCAGGTCATGATCTCAGGTTCATGGGATCAAACCCATGTCAGGCTCTGTTCTCTGTGCAGAATCTGCTTGAGATTTTTCTCTCTGCCTCTGTTTACCCACCAAATAAATAAATAAATCTTTAAAAAAAAAAAAGAATGTTTACTAGTTTTCTGTTAACTAGATAACAAAAATAGCAGTAGCATGAGTAGCAATAATAGTAACAGCAGAAACAGCAGCTATCATTTATCGAGCACTATGTGCTAGTCATAGTTCTAACGCCTTTATATTAATTTTGTTGGCTAACACAATCCTATGAGGTAAAGAAGAGAAAAATATGGTTAGCAAGGTTATAGACCAAGGTCACATAGGTGTTAAGGGGTAAAGATTAGAAGTCAAAGGTCACGAAGGTATTTATGTGGTAGATGTCATCAGTCTAAAGTCATACAGACAGTTACTGGTAGAGATTATGTGCCCAAAGTCTCATAGACAATAAATGATAGAGGTTAGATATTCGAGGTCAGATGGGTGGTCAGTGGCAGAGGCTATATGTCCAAGATGACATAGGTGATAAATGATCACATCTCTCTAGCTTCCCTTCCCTCACTGATAAGCTGAGAATTTTGGTCTGAGTGATTGTGAAGGACACTGCTAGTTACCTGAAATTTATTTTTCCTTTTCTGTATAGTAGGAGAGCTAAAGCTGACATGATTGCCTAACCAGGACTCTACTTCCCAATGCCCCTTATAGACAGGTGTGGCTTACTGACTGAGTCTCACCAATGAAATGTCAGTGAAAGTGATACCTCTTCCCGGTCTGGTTTACAACATCTTGCAGTGAGGAAAAAAATTAACTTTCATTTTCTTTAAGCCACTCAAGTATTGTTAGTTCTCTCTGTCAGAGCAAGCAATCCTTACCTTCACTAATACAGTGAACATTCAGAGACCTTAAATTCTGAAATTCCAAAATTTAATCAGAAAAATTAAAAGATGGTAAATGTTATCCTCATTAATTTCAAAACAAACAAATTATGGTTTATGAAACTAGAATCCCCATCACCAGACTTCTTTCACTAAGATGATTTATAATATACCTCACTTCTGAAATTCACTTCGCTAGACTCTAATCACTTTTTCTTTTTATCGTGGCACTGCTAAATATAACCTTAGCATCCCCTATCATATTTCCTTAGACTTTTAATCCATACCAAAATGTTAAGTGAAAACTGTAATAAAGAGATCATACTATTTTCTATGGATAAGAAATTCTGTCAGATCAATTTTCTAGCATTTGAAAAACTTTATGCTCAGAATCCATGACTAATTGAAAGTGATTTTCTTTCTGTAATACCAATCACCTGAATTTTAATGAATATAAAAGAGGGCAAAACATCATGAGAATAAATCAACTCATTCTTTACCAGAATACCAGCTTCTAGTAAGTAGTATATGGAATAATTTATATTATGAAAAATATGTTTGATGTTTTCTTGTTGAAATTAGTGCTGTGGAAATTATTTTTGGTTTTGCAAGATGGGAGCACATTACATAATAGCAGCAGTTTCATCATTAAATCCACCATTACTTGGAGGTATCTGTTAAATGTTCCCATGGATTAGGGTACCACAAAAATGTATGAGACATTTAGATCTAAGCTGAAGGACTTATGTCTTGATTTCAAAATTTATTACAAAGCTACTCTAATCAAAACATTATGGCCATGGCATAATGATAGACTGAGAGGTCAATGAAATATAAAGTCCAGAAATAAACTTGCATATATACTCAAATGATGTGCAACAAAGGGGCCAAGACCACGCAGTGAGGAAGGGGCAGTCTTTTCAACAAATGGTGCTGAGGAAACTGGATATCCACACGCAAAAGAATGAAGCGGGACCCCTACCTAATACAAAAAGGTAACTCAAAATGGACATAAACACAAGACCTCAAACTATAAAACCCTTAGGAAATAAAAAAAAAGAAAAGAAAACACAGGGTAAAAGATACATGGCATTGGATTTGGCAATAATTTCTTGGATATAATGCCAAAGGCAGAGACAACAAAATAGATTGAACTTCGTGAAAATTTTCAAATTTTGTGCATCAAAATACAGATCAACAGAGTAAAAGGGGAACCCACAGAATGGGAGAAAATATCTGATAAGGGATTAATATCCAGAATAGAGAACTCCTAAAACTCAACAATTAAAAATAAACCATTCAAAAAAGACCACAGGCATTCAATAGAGGCAATAGATATTTCTCCAAAGATACACAAATGGCACTAAGCACATGAAAATATATTCAATCTCACTAAACATTAGGTAAATGTAAATCAAAATTATATGGAAATTCTACCCCATACATACCACAATGAGAAACAAGTTTACACCCATTGGGATGGCTACTATTAAAACAAACAAACAAATAAAAACATGTATTGCTGAGGATGTGGAGAAGTTAGAACCCCTGAACATTGTTGGTGGGAATATTAAATGGTACAACTGTTGTGGAAACAGTACAGCAAAAAGCTAAAAATATAATTACCAGATGGTCTAGCAGTTCTGGGTATCTAACCAAAAGAAGCAAATGCAGATTCACAAAGAGATATTTGTATACCTATGTTTATAGCAGCATTATTCACAATAGCTAAAATGCAGACTCAACCCGAGTGTGTATTGATGAATGAATGGATAAGTTAATGTTTTATATATACACATAGAATATACTCAAGTTTTAGAAAGGAAGAGAGTCTAACATGCCACAACATGGATGAAACTTTAGGACATTAAGTCAAATAAACCAATCTCAAAAAGACAAATATTCTATGCTTATATTTATATGAGGCACTTACAGTAGTCAAAATCGGAGACAGAGAGTAGATGATGGTTTCCAGTTGTGGGAGGAGTTGCAGTGTGTTACTGTGCATTGATCTACAGTTATACCTCTCTCCATTGATATATATATTTGGTTTACAAACAGTGAATCTATTGGAGTATTTTAAAAATTTTTTTAATTTCTTATTTTTTAAATTTTTTTAAAGATTGTATTTATTTATTTTTGAGAGAGAATGAGCTGGGTGAGGGGCAAAGTGAGAGGGGGAAGCAGACTCCCCGCTGAGCAGGGAGTCAGATGGGGGGCTCCATCCCAGGACCCTGAGATCATGACCTGAGCTGAAGGCAGAGGCTTAACAAACTGAGCACCCAGGTGTCCTGGAGTGCTTTTTTCAATCATCAGAAATCACAACCTTGGGTCAATAAATGCATGAAAAATTAACTTCCTCTAATGTTTCCCATCCCAATATTCCTGATACTGTCTTACAGAATATATGCATTTCATTCCTTCTTTTAGCATTAGGAACATCAAGTTTATAAGAAGAGAACATATTAGCAAAAATATATAATAAGCATGAAGTCAGCACATAGCTTATGCAACTTGAAAATTATTTTTCTGTCAAAAGTCCTAAATTTTAAATGGTGTTTATAGTCATTCATAGCCACTACAGTGGCAGAAACCCTTCTATTCTGACCAAACTGGGGAATTTCTACATGCCCTCAGTGTTGCCATGCTCCTGAGCTTCAACTTGTTCCTGGAGTTTTAGTAATATTATTACCTTCCAAGTTTTTCAGGATCTATACAGATCTATAGTGTGACTCACATGAGCCCTTCCTCCATCCTCTTGCCTCCATTCACCTTGACCCCACTGGCCTCTTTGCCTATAGTTATCTGCAATCATTCCAACAGCACCCATGGCTTTAGCATTTGGGAAACAGAAAATTAGAGCCTGATCAACTTCTTCTCAGTTACTTCCTTTGTCTCTTTATAATGTCCTAAATTCATAATTAGCTTTTATGAAGTTCAGAATGTATGTCAAACATTGTTATGGGGCGCCTGGGTGGCTCAGTGGGTTAAAGCCTCTGCCTTCAGTTCAGGTCATGGTCTCAGGGTCCTGGGATCGAACCCCACATTGGGGCTCTCTGCTCAGTGGGAAGCCTGCTTCCTCCTCTCTCCTTGCCTGCCTCTCTGCCTACTTGTAATCTCTGTCTTTCAAACAAATAAATAAAATCTTAAAAAAAAAATTGTTAGATGATGGAGAAATAAGAACAAAGAGGACACAGTTTCTTCCCAAAAGGAACCAAGAGTTTGGAATGCATAAGTCAATACATATGCAAGAAGTATGGGCAGGATACTATCGGGGCATAAATCAGGGCATGACTGATTATCTCAGTGGAGCCTAGAAAAGACTTTACTAAGATAACACTGCTTAAGGAAAGTATTGGAAGAGAAGTAGTCATATGGGCAGAGTGGGGGGACTGGAAGCAGGAGATAAGAGAGGCAGGGACTAGGTATTGAAAAACTGAAGCAATATGAATAAAAATATGGAGACTTTAAACAATATGGTACATACTAGAAAAACTGAGGGCTTTGGCTGGCATAAAGTCACAGTGAAATATGACTTCAGAGAGAGAGAATAAGAGAGCCAGTTCGTCCTAAGGAGTAAACACTTTAGTACATATAGTGAGTATTTCTGATGTGCCAGATTCTATTCTAGACTCTAATTGTATAATCTCATTTGATTCTCACAAAAAACATCAGTTTGGTAGTAGTTTTATTCCATTCCATTCCATTTATTTCATTTATTCCATTTATTCCACTGAAGCACAGAGCGGTTTAGTATTGTGCCCAAAGTCACATAGCTAGAAAGTCAAAGAGCCAGGAAGTCTGACGGGCTCTTGGCCATCAGGCTGATTCCCTTCAGCAGTGTGTATTATATTACATTGAAAATGTAGAGCCATCAAAGGGTTTTAAGTGGAAGAATAATATAACTATTCTAATAGTAGAAGGATACAAGATTAAAATTGAGATAGAAGGCAATAAAGGAGAAAAAGAAATGCAGAGAAATTATATTAAAGAAGTAGAGCTATGATAACTCAGAGACTGTCTAAATAAAGGAGGCTGTATCAGTTAGCTTTACTGCATAATTAAGCACCCCCACATTTAGTGGCTTAAAATAAGAAGCATTTACTTAAATCCCAAGTTTATGGATTAGCTAGGGCCAGAAGGTTTAGCTCATGTGTCTACGTCAATTGGTAGGTGAGCTGTTAAGACAGCTATGCTGATCTTGGCTGGGTTCATATATCTAGGGCCTCAGCTGGGATGAATCAGGTGATTCAGCTTCACTTTGTGGTCCTTTGCCCACAGTGGCTAGCCCAGGCCTGTTCTCAAGATGGTAAAAGAGAGGTGTTGGTAAGAATAGCAGAAGTATGCAAGATTGCTTAATGCCTAGGGTTGGAAATAGCTCCAACATCTATTAATCAAAATAAGTTAAAAGACATTTCTCCAAAGAAGACACAAATAGCCAGTAAAACATGAAAAGATGCCAGTATCATTAACCATAAGGAAAATGCAAACCAAAACCATCAAGAGATACCACTTCAAACCCACTGGGATGGTTCTAATAAACAAGACAGATAATAACATGTGTTAGTGGGGATGCAGAGAAAGTGGAATCCTCATACACTGCTGGGGTGGGAATCTAAAATGGCAAACCACTCTAGAAAACTTTGGAAGCTCCTCGAAGTTGAACACAGAGTTCCCATATGACTCAGTAATTCTACACCTATGCATAACTCAAGGCATAAATGCGTATGTCTGTGCAAAGACTTGCACATGCATGTTCATGGGATTTTTCACAATAGCCAAGAAGTGGAAACATGCGAATGTCTGCCAACTGATGAACAGATAAAGAAAAAGCGATATATCCATACAATAGAATATTGTTTGGCTGTAAAAAGTAACAAAATCCTAAGATATCATGGATAACCTTAAAAACAGTATATGCCAAATTAAAGAAGCTTGACAACAGACCACAAGTTATATGTCTCCATTTATATGAAATGTCCAGAATAGACAAAGCTATGAAGTTAAAAGATAGATTAGTGGTTGCCTGAGGTCCAGGGGTTGGAGGGCTATGGGGAATGACTACTCATGGGTACAGAGTTTCTTTCAGGGGTGATGAAAATGTTCTAGAATTGGTTGTAATGATAGTTACATGGCTCTGTGAATATACTAAAAATTACTGAATTGTACATTTTGAATGATTGAATTTTATAATATGTGAATTGTATCCCAATAAAGTTTTTAGGTTAAAAGAAGATTAATTGGGCTAAAGATAAAGGGAAATTGGGATGACCTTGGAACTACAGATTTGCAAATATGGCTATTATACTTGATACTTAAAAAAAAACTTCTCTGCTTAATGTATAAATATTTGGAACAAGAGAAAATACATATTATTACATATATTATGTAATAAAGACACACACACATATATATATACATATATATTAATGTCATAAGACCTACTCAGATTCAGGGAGAGGAGAAGCTAATCCATCTCTTGATAGGAGGAGTTGCAAAGTCACACTGTAAAGGGTGTAGATATAGAAAATAGTAGATAATTGTCAGCATTTTTTGAAATAGAATTGATGAGACAGAGGAAAAGAAAACATCAATAATGACTCCCTGGTTTCTTGCCTAAGAAATTGAGATGGGGGGTGTGAGGGATGAGGAGGGTATGTGCTATGTTGAGTACTATGAACTGTGTAGGACTGAGGAATCACAGACCTGTACCCCTGAAACAAATAATACATTGTATGTTAATTAAAAAAAGAAACTGAGATGATAATGTTGTTATTTGCATAGATGAAGCCAGTAGAACCCCTCACTGGTTTTCCCCAGAAAGTGAGTAAAATTTCCGTGCATGTTTCCAGTGGTCTGGAAGACAAATCTGTACAAACAACAGAATGATAACAACTGAAAGATCCATGGTAGAATATTCAACAGAAGACTCAATTTTTTTAAAAAAGTTGTGATTGAAAACTACATGTCATATGATGTAGCAGTGTAATCTACTGAACTTTTATAGCAAACAGTGACAGAATGTGTGAAAACAAGCCATGATTTCCTTTGAGGTCTGAGGCAATATAAAGTCCATTCACATCTGCCAAATCAACCTTCACGTGGGAATTCACCAAAATGAAACCATTGTCAAGGATGCTATATAAATAGGCTTTATATTCACTGAGTTCTACTGTTTAAATCAAGTTAAAGGCCCCTCTAGGAATAGGAAAATTTCATATGTGCTATTATAGAAAAGAGCAGAGTGGGCTGTGAGAGAGAGTCTTTGGGGTCAGGGAAAATGACTGAGAGCATTCATTGTCATGAACTAGGACACACTACTGCATGACAGAAAGGAAGTCACAGTACTGGTCATGGTTCATAAACATGCTTTCTTTGCTTAGCTCAAAGGAAACTATCATACTATCAACTAGTTTTATAACTGAGGTTCGCTTTTTTAATACAATCTACTTCTAATTCCTGACTCTTATGTTTAGTGCAAGTTGACTAGGAAGGAATGCAACTCAGCTTTTATTACCCTGATATTTAAAGCTTTCCCCTAGCTTTCCCCATTTCATATCTTGACCCATATTTCTCAATTCTCTCTTAAATTTAACCCATGTTGGTGTCCAAGTGATCTATGCGCTATCCACAAACATACCCTGTCCTTTTGTTTCTTCACCCTCACTCACCTCTTTGCTGCCTGCCTGTGCTTCTTCCACATTATCTCAGCTCTTCCAAAATCTTACTTGTCCTTTGAGTCATGACTCCTATACCAAACAATTCCAGAAACTCACTATGATTTTTGTGTTTCCTAAATTTCTACTCCACATCGTACTCCATCCTTGTCACTTCTTCCACTCTGCCTCCTACTAAAGTTTTCATCTGTTGCCAAGGCTGGGGAGTTGGGGGTAAGGAAAACAGGTGAAAATGGTCAAAGGGTATAAACTTTGAGTTATAAGAGGAATAAATTCTGGGGATGTAATGTACAACATGGTGACTACAGTTAGTCTTACATTATTGTATATTTTAAAGTTGCTAAGAGAGTAGGTTTAAAAAGCTCTGACCACAAATACAAAAATTATAACTATGTGAGGTGATACATGTGTTAACTAATGTTAATGTGGTAATCATTTTGCAATATATAAATACATCATTACATTGTATCCCTTAAACATATACCATGTTATATGTCATATCTCACTAAAGCTGGGAAAAACATTTTTAATAAAAAATAAAAGGTTTTATTTGTTTTATCATCAACTTCCTTATACATTTCCTGAGGACACATGAATTTACTCTTTTTCAATATGGAGTCACCAAAAGTAGGAAGTAGAGGAAGGAGGTTAGAACTTTCCCTCTGCCAACAAAAAAGTTGTTTTTATCTGCTTCACATAACAGTCCAAAGACTTCCAAGAATATAACACTTGAAGAAAATGTTCTGTCAATTCAAAAAATGTTCAAATCAGGGGTGCCTGGGTGTCTCAATTGGTTGAGTGTCAGACTCTTGATTTCCCCTCAGGTCATGATTTTGGGATTGTGCAATTGAGCCCTGTGTCGGGTTCCAGTTGGGCATGGGCCTGCTTGAGATTCTCTCTCTCTCTCTGTCCCTCTTTACTCCTCCCTCTCCCCACTTGCCCTCTCTCTCTTAAAAAAAAAAAAATTTAATGTTCAAAAATTATACTTATTTTGGCATCTACCCCATTTAAACATTATCCCTTTCCGTTGGGATACAGGGTAGCAATATATATGAGCTAAAATTACTAAGATGATTAAAATTGTCCTCTACCTACCAAGAAGTAACAATAAAGGGATATCATGTATGCAACAGCTCATATCAAATCAATCGGCATATGTCATTGATTGCAAAATCATTTGCTAAAAAAAAAATTAAAGTGGCATGCCAGCAGAAAATCAAGTACTTAAGGTAATTGCTAATGATGAGTTCAACTTGGGTCAAACAGTCATAGAAAAGCATGAACTTCTTAAAATGGCCAGAATTTCTTAAAATAAGTATTGACCTGATATGTGGGAAAAATATTAGATGGTAGTATATATTCACCCTTGAACTCCTTACCTAAACAAACAACTGTAACTATATGGCATGATCACACCATTTTGGTCTTCTATCTTTGCTTTACCCACTATGGTAGGCAAAATAATGTGCCCCCAAAGATACTCATATCCTAATCCATGGGGCCTGTGAACATATTACATTATATGTCAAGGGGGAGATACAGTTGCAGATAGATTTAAGATTGCTAATCAGCCAAAATTAGAATACATAAATTATTCTGGATAATCCAGATGGGTCAGTGTAATCATAAGGGTCCCTCAAATGGGGAAAAGGGAAGCAGTGGAGTCAGAATCATGAGAAAGACTCTGCTGGCTTTGAAGACTGAAGGGGGCCAAGAGCCAAGGAATCCAAGAAACTTCTAAAGCTGGAAAAGACAAGAAAATGGATTTTCCTTTGGAATCTCCAAGAAGAAGAAATGCAGCCCTGCCAACACCTTAGTTTTAGCCCAATGAGACCCACTTCAGAGTCTGGACTCCCAGACCTGTATGATAATAAGTGTGTTGTTTTAAGCTGTTAATCTTATAGTAATTTTTAACAGCAGTAATAGGAAACTAATATATGTGTAAAAATTGTTCCAACCTTCCCCAAATGTCCAAACTGCTCCTTTAACATATATACTTTCCTATTTCAATCACCTGTCAGTACTCCGAAACTATCTTTATTTGTAAGATGATAAATATAATCTGATAAGATAGTGATGTTTTCTATAAATTGCTTTGTCAAAACAATAACTAGGAAAGATATTACTGAAGACCTAATGAATATTTAAGTCATAATTATACAGCTATTTTAATTAATGTCATTCAGACACCAAATTAGAAGCAAAATATATTTTTAAATCCTCAAATAGCACATAATGATTTTTATGAGATATTTTATTTTTGAGAAGACAAATTTGCTGTTTGTATTATGAGTTGATTTCTTCTTAAAAACAGACTATTTAAGAAAATTAGGCATTGTGTTTGATCTTCCAATAACAGGCATGTAAGTGAAACATAAGAGAAGGGGGAGAATAAAGGTGTTATCTCACTTCTAATGCAATTTCACCAAGATAGTAATAATGTGTTTAGCAGCCTATGAAAGTCAAACAGAACTGGGAATTGCAGAACTCAAATTAATATTCATAGGTAAACAGATTGCTTCTGTTTCAAAAAATGTTTTCATTTCAGTACCTTTTAGAAAGGTATGAGATCTTGTTATCTAAACGTTAAAGAAATCATCACTAGATAAGATTTGGCAATGTACTATGAACCCCTGTAACCCTCAGTTTTTTTATATGATTTTACCAGACTACCTCCTATATGGGTTAGTTCTGAGGATCAAATGAGATGATGTATTTAAAGCAACTTGTAACCTGCCAAATCACTTTTTCCCCCTAAATTTCTACTATAAGCCAACACTGAGATAGACACACAAACAAGAATTAAACAATAACTGAACAATTAACGTACAACATAAGACACAGAATGCTATGAGGATCCATGGCTAACAAATTGGGAGGGGAGTGATGAGGTATTTCCATTCCTAGGAAATGAGAGCCTACTATGTGCTAGACACTATGCATACTAAGTGTTTTATGCATGTTATATCATTTTACCCTCACGATAAACTGATTAGATGGGGCTATTTTCTCTTGTAACTGATGAGAAAGATCAGGCTTATGTAAAGATATGCTAAGTTTTCCAAGGCCTGAGAAAAATAAGGAATAAAGCCAAAGCTCATTCATTTTTTTCATGGATTTATTATTAAGCACCTACTATGTACGAGGCATGTTCCAGATCCTGAGGTTACAGTAGTGAAGACAACAAATAAAATTACCTATTTGAGAAACCTATATTTTAGGAAGGAATATAGGAAATACAAAAAATAAAAATTAAAAAATATATATGTAATAGTAAATCATAAATATCCACTAAAACAAAATGAAACATGTAAGTAATATAGAAGGGAGTGAGACTGAAATTTTAATTAAGATAGTTAGCAAACTCCTCATGGTGAACATGTTAAATTTGACATACCTGTTAGGCACCCAAGTGTATCTGTTGAGTAGGCAGTGAATATACGAGAGAAAGTGGCATTTGAGTAATTGCTTCAAGGTAGTGAGGGAGTTAGATGTGCAGACGTCAAAGGGAAAAGTATGTGAGGAAGAATAAACAGCAGACAGGAAGGTCCTGATAAAGCCAAGCGTGAGAAGATAAGAAAAGCAGACCATGAAATCTGGATGGTAATAGTGGAGGGGGGCAGCTCTTGTACTTCATAGTCAGGTCTTTGGCATTTGCTCCTGATTAAAACAAAAACAAAACAAAACAAACAAAAACCTGGGTTTTTATTCTAGGAGGACATGCTTTAACAGGATCACTTTGACTCCTATGCAAAAAAAAAAAAAAAAAAAAAAAATCTGAAGAGAGGAAGCAGGGAGGCCGGTTAGCACTGTCTTCAATAGCCTAGACATCAGAAGGTAGGGCCTTGTGCTAACAACAGAGGAATGGCAGGTTATCTCAATATATTTGAAAGTAGAGCCAACAAGATTTGCAGATAGACTGAATATGGGGTATAAGAAAAAGAGAGGAATTGAGGCACCTGGATGGCTCAGTCGGTTAAAGCCTCTGCCTTCGGCTCAGGTCATGATCTCAGGGTCCTGGGATCAAGCCCTGCATCGGGCTCTCTGCTCAGTGGGGAGGCTGCTTCCCCCTCTCTCTCTGCCTGCCTCTCTGCCTACTTATGATCTCGCTGTCTCTGTCAAAAAAATAAAATCTTAAAAAAAAAGAAAAAGAAAAAGAGAGGAATCAAAAACGCCAGTAAGATTGGAAGCTTGGATAGCCAGAAGGATAAACTGCCATTAATCTTTGGGAGGAAGAGGTTTGTTGGGAAATACCAGGAGCTTAGATTTGGATATGCTAAACCTGATGTTCTTATTAGATGTTCACATGTACGTGTCAAGTAGAAAGCTGGAATCGGATTGAGGTTTAGTGGAAAGACTCTGGACTAGACAAATAGATTTAGAAGACATCGACATTTAAATGTAATTCCAGATTTGTTTGATTCCCAAATCCAGCTCCTAACCGTTGAGAACAATTTTCCAGTGCATTTCTACAAGTCTCAGGTTACCTTTTCAAGGATGTTTACACTCAAACTATCCTTAGAAACTGGAAAGAAAGTCTCCCTTCAGGTTAAAGGCTGATTTATTTCCTTATCAAGACAATTAAGGTAACGTCTCCCTTGGAGGCAGAGATTAAACAGATTGACTTGTAGTTTGCAATCCCCTAATAAGACTGGTTTCCTAAACTAAGTGTTCCTCAGCTATGACATAAATCCATTGTATGTGCAATGTCTACTAGGGCACAGCCTTCATCACCCAGAGATGATGAAGGGGGGGCAAGAGGGACCAATGCAATCATAAGCTCATGTTGCTTGATGTCCCATGAGTAATAAGCTGTCTAGATCCACTTAAACTCATTGTTTCCTTACCAACCAAATTTATGGAAATGTGGGAAATTAGTCAGTCTAGCAACTGAAGTAGTAGCTGCTGCTTAGGGACTGTTTGACCAGTTAACCATAACTACAATGTAAGAAAAACCATTGAAAATGTTGTAACAAGGGCAGGGACATGATCTGACTTCAAGTTTGAAATTAAAATCCCTCTGATGCCAAAGGGAAAGCTAGACTGGAAGAGAAGAAATAAGAGTGGATGAAGATAAACCAGCCAGACTGCTATTGCAGTAGTCTACGTAAGAAATGATAAAGGCCCAAACAGAGATATTAAGAACGGGAACTGAAAGAAAGAGACAGATTTAAGAGATATTCTGGAACTAAAATCAATTGGCTTTCAAGTTATCTCTTTACAACTTAAAGTTAGAATAATTTTAACTCTAAGTAAGAGAATAATTTGGGTTCACTTTCTTATATGAGAAGAATGGAGATAGGCATAATTGCTACATCCCTGTCAGAACTCTGTGTTGACTTCTCTGTGCATTGTTCTCAAGCAACAGCCTGGAGCATCATATCCTCAAACAGCAGTGTCCATAACAGGAAGGAGAGAATGGTCTTTCCCAGAAGGCTTTGTGCAGGCTTCCTCTCATGTTGCATTAACCAGATTGGGCCAAATGCCCACGCCTAAATGCGAGTGAAGTTGAGAAAATGAAATCTGGCCCTTTCACCCTCTACAATAGAGAGAGGTTCTTATAGCAGTGAAAGGAATGTTGAGATTGGCTGTTGTAGAGACAAGCACAGTGTCTCCCAGAGTAGCTGTGGAGTCTAAGAAGTCAAACTAATTGCTTAGACAACTGACGTGGACCATTGTCCAGATGGTATTGCCATTCACAGAGCTAAAGCAATGTGAGAGGAGAAAAGGGCCAAAGAGGGAATCTTGGAAAGAGAAGCCCTTTTGAGAGATTGAAAAGGAAAGTCCGTGAAAGTAACAAAGAAAGCAGGAGAGGGGCACCTGGGTGGCTCAATCAGTTAAGAGTCCAACTCTTGATTATGGCTCAAGTCATGATCTCACTGTTGTGAGATGGAGCTTGCTTGAGATGCTTTCTCTGTCTCCTGCTCCCTCTGCCTCTACCCCACTCTCTTTCCCTCTCTCTAAAACAAAAAAAGGCAGGAGAGAGCAGTATTTTAAGATGGACGAGAGGTCAGTGGTACTAAATGCTTCCCAGAAATCAAATAAGATAAAGAACGCCTATCAATTTTAGCAAAAAATATGTCACAGTAACTATTGGTAAGGAAGAAAAACTACATGGGAGGTTATAGAAAAATATTTTTTAACTATTTGTTATGCTGTTTATTTTTATGAGGGCAACGTGAGCCCATAGGGAAAGAGCTAAAACATAGGGGAATAAGAATGATCTATAATGGTGATACATTATAACATACAACTGCCAGGAAGTATCCATGCCTTGGATTAGGCACAACCAGCACAGCCGCCTACCAAGAATCTGGATGGTCTGTAGAGCTCCCTCTTTCTCCCCACATATAAAATATTGGTAGCCACTTTCATTTCTACCCTTTGTTTTTTAATCCCTATATTTATTCTGAAGAATAAATTTGCTTTATCAAGTTTAATTTTCTTACACTAATTTGCTTCAGTTTACCAATCAAAAATGGAGAAAAATGAAATTTAAGGAATATGCTAACCAAATAAAAGCACAATTCCTGTGGCAGTGATCTGAGAAAGAGTTCCGGTTCTTGTGGAAGAGTTGTTATTAGCAAAAAAAAAAAAAAATCCTAAAACTTTACATCACTCTATTTTATGTTTTTCTTTTCCCATTCTTTGATAAAACTTATTAATATTATAAATGAAAGTAGGTATTAAGTTGTATATTATAGTAAATTTCAGTTTAACGGATTTTTACAATAGTCTCTATTGTTTGTTATGGCTATGCTATAGACGATCAGCCCGAAAGAACTACTAGCTATAAAGAACAATTGGTAAAAACAAAACCACAGTCAGTAACAAAATGCTGTACTATCAGCACATCCCATTCTATATCAGGTTCAATCATGCCCTCTTGTGTATAACTGTAGCATAGCACCTTCCATTTTAAAAATGAAATACAACAAAAACTGTCAAGTTCTATGTTCCAGATTCTATGCTGGACACTGAGGATACACCTGTGGATAAGACCTCCAAGGTCCCTATATTCATAGAAAGTACTTAGAACTTATTTTAATTATCACGAAGTTTAAATTCTCTTTGAAAATCTGTGTATGAAGATTAAGCATTTCATTATATGGTACAATTAGTTTTATCAGTTACAAAATAAATATTGCCAATAATTTCTTTAATTTTTTTAAAGATTTTATTTATTTATTTGACACAGAGAGAGAGATCACAAATAGGCAGAGAGGCAGGCAGAGAGGGGGAAGCAGGCTCCCTGATCAGCAGAGAGCCTGATGCAGGGCTGGATCCCAGGACCCTAAGATCATGACCTGAGTCAAAGGCAGAGGGTTAACTCACTGAGCCACCCAGGTGCCCCTCAATAATTTCTTTCATCTATGATCTTAAATTATCAATTTGATTTTCCCCTAACCTTTCTCCCTAACTTCTGCTGGTAAATATTTCATAATACCCTGGTTTAGTATTATAGCTATTATTTGGAAAGATATAACCTTCAATAAAGTACATTGTGATGTTTAATTCTAAAGCTCTTATTTAATCTCAGTGTTAGTTGTCACTGAGAAGCCTCTGAGGCTATAATTTCATAGTTTATGATCCTGGGAAAACTTTATTAAATTGCCAGTAAGAGACAATGCTTTAACCCACGTTATTAAAACTGAAATACTCTAAATCTCATTATATGTTCTTACCATCTGCATTTTTATGATTCTTATCTAAAAAAAAAAAACTTTTTAAAAATCTCAGTGCTGACATAAATTCCTCAAATTTTATTACCTGGCTTTTGTGGCTTTCAAAAACAAAAGTCCTTATTTTAATTTAAAGGAATAGCAAATCAATTGTGTTGACCGATATTGATAGCATATTATGTAGAACAAAATGAACCTTCCTATAATAAATACAAATATATAAGATATAAACCATGGTAGGCAAATTTGGGAGAATTTGATTTTAGAGAAATATTTAAATCAATACTCATCCATTCTAGCTTTTGATTACACAAGGATTACTGTTTCACTCTTTTTTTTTTAAAGATTTTATTTATTTATTTGACAGATAGAGATCACAAAGTAGGCAGAGAGGCTGGCAGAGAGAGAGGAGGAAGCAGTCTCCCTGCTGAGCAGAGAGCCCGATGTGGGGCTCGATCCCAGAACCCTGGGACCATGACCTGAGCCGAAGGCAGAGGCCTTAACCCACTGAGACACCCAGGCGCCCCTACTGTTTCACTCTTAACAGATCATCGTATCTCTGTATCAGGAGATTGTGCCATCCCTCCTAAGTAGCAAGACCCACTGAGCATTTCTTATTTAATCAATTGCCCATTCCCACTTCATCAAGATCAAAAGCTTCTATACAGCAAAGGAATGAGTCAACAAAACAAAGAGGCAACCCTCGGAATGGGAGAAGATATTTGCGAATGACACTACAGACAAAGGGCTAATATCCAGAATCTATAAAGAGCTCCTCAAACTCAACACACACAAAACAGATAATCACGTCAAAAAATGGGCAGAAGACATGAACAGACATTTCTCCAACGAAGACATAGAAATGGCTAATAGACACATGAAAAAATGTTCATCATCATTAGGCATCAGGGAGATTAAAATCAAAACCACATTGAGATACCACCTTACACCAGTTAGAATGGCCCAAATTAACAAGACAGTAAACAACAAGTGTTGGAGAGGATGTGGAGAAAAGGGAACCCTCTTACACTGTTGGTGGGAATGCAAGTTGGTGCAGCCACTTTGGAAAACAGTTTGGAGATTCCTTAAGAAATTAAAAATAGAGCTATCCTATAACCCTGCAATTGCATTACTGGGCATTTATCCCAAAGATACAGATATAGTGAAAAGTAGGGCCATCTGTACCCCAGTGTTCATAGCAGCAATGGCCACAGTTGCCAAACTGTGGAAAGGACCAAAATGCCCTTCAACGGACAAATGGATAAAAAAGATATGGTCCATATATACAATGGAGTATTATGCCTCAGAAAGGATGAATACCCAACTTTTGTATCAACATGGACAGGACTGGAAGAGTTTATGCTGAGTGAAGTAAGTCAAGCAGAGAGAGTCAAGTATCATATGGTTTCACTTACTTATGGAGCATAAGGAATAACACCGAGGACATGGGGAGATGGAGAGGAGAAGTGAGATTGGGGAATTCGGAGGGGGAGACAAACCATGAGAGATTGTGGACTCTGACAAACAAACTGAGGGTTTCAGAGGGGTGGGAAGTGGGGGCTGGGCAAGCTTGGTGGATGGCTCGTATTGCATGGAGCACTGGGTACAGTGCATAAACAATGAATTTTGGAACACTGAAAAGAAATAAAATAAAATGGAAAAAAAATCACCTGCCCAGTCCCTCTTATTCTTACTGTAAGAGTGCTCTCTTATACTACCTCAGTGTTTGTGGGGACTATCTAGTTAAGTCGTATGAGTGGTGACTTTAACTCTTCCTCTAAGTATATTAAACCTCAAATGACCCCAAATAAACCTAAATTCTAATTTAAAACACTGAGTCAGCTATGGAAATGTAGCTTCAAATCAAGTTCCCCAGTCCCTCATTACACCTAAATGACTGACTCGAAAGCCCACTTGTATTAAAAATCTAAGTGCCCTCATTGCCCTCTCAGACTGTATATTACATTTTCTTTAAGTAATGAATGATATAGTCATTTCCCACTTTCCCCTAGGAATGCTTTGCCCCATCTTATTGTATATATTTAAATATATGGTTAAAATTATGAATGAAAGCTTGTCAAATTGTAATGCTCCTATAATACCTACCTTGTTTATGGAGGCCTAAGTAATGAAGCAAGAACCTAATCTGACTAATATTTACTCATGCTGATCCAAAATGTAAGGCAACATCTTTGCTTAGGAGTCATGAAACCCACCTCACCAGATATTTCCAACAGCTGTATGAGCTCATGTTTGAGTGTGGAGGGTTCCATACATGATCACATTCTTTCTCTAATGCATTACAACAGATGTGCATCACTTAGCAATTGCTATAACAATGATGTGAAATGAGCCACCACCAAATCCAATCATATTAGAAAGAGTGTAGATATAAGAAAAGGTAGAGAATTAAAGCCATTTCTGCAATCAGTATGCCACAAGATATCCAGTAATAATGACTATAAAATTATCTCCTTTGCAAATCAAATCAGACTTTCCTTTGCTTTTACTATAAACTTTAGAATTAAAACACACATGCATGCTCATACAAACTTTGAGTCTCCCCTAACCAACACTCATGAGCTCAGTCATGCTCTTCCCTATCTGTATAGTTGCTACTTACAGCAAAATGTCATTCACGATTTAGACTCACTTTTCATGTAAGGGCTTACAAATGTATTCATGTAATGGGACACATTTAAAAAAAAAAGATCATATACATACAGCACAGTGAAGTAGACTAGTGGAGTTTTGAGGGCATCTATACCAGGACAGTGGAAAGTTGTATTAACTTCTTCATATTACATAACTCAGAAAAGAAAAATGACATATAAAACATTAAGAAAGATGTTGAGTTTTAATTTGTACAAAACTTCCAAATAAAATCTTTTTTATTTTTATTGGCTGAGGAATTTAAACCTGATTTCAAGAATATAACGTGTTTTTCTGTTAAGTTTTATGCTTCACATGGCTATAACTAATCCTTGAAAATGACTTTTTAATGAAGAAGTCTCTGAAAGTTTAATAGCCACTTTCATAGGAAGCAAATGGGTTGTAACACTGACAGAAGAAAGTATTACTTTTTCAATAACCACAGAAACTCACTTCTCAGCATTAGACAGAATTGGGGTAGTAAAATTTCATTAAATGGTATTTTGAGGAACCGACTCCAACTCAGCTTTAAATCTAGCTGAGATGGAGTCAGATTTAATTCACCTTTCTGGCTTAAACAAATAAAAAACTGGACAATATATATGAAACAACAACTCTCAAGACACTGTACATTAGGCAACAAAGGACTGTGATCCTTGGTAATGGGAAATGAAAAGTGAGCCCTATGTTTACACCAGCTTAATTCCTAGAAAAAGTTCCCACAATGTAGCACAGAGAAAACAACTCTGGTGGAGATCCATGGTCTCTCTGTGTTGAGGGAAGAGATTTGGGAATCCAAGGAGGCCAAGGTACCAGAGAGCCACAAGATCACAGATGGAGAACTTGAAAGATCTAATGAATGTTTCCCTGAGGTATTCAGCTAAGTACCCATCAGCACAAACATATAAGGAAATTGCCTGAAACTGAGAACCACTTGAAAGGATTAGAGAGAACTGTGTCTGAGGCACATATAAGAACAGACATAGTTCCTGTTCCCACAACTAGAATAGAAAAGTCATAATTCATGACACAAGGTTTTTATATTAACAATAAGGTTCTTGTTTTCCAAGCAGGGGAAATTAACTCTAGAAAAATCTCTGCTCCATTCCCACCTTAAAAAGCTTAAGAGCAAGACCCAAAGGGAGCAAACTATTTATAAGTAGCTTAGCCATGTCCCAGAACAATTCTCAAGGACATTTTTAGAAAACAGCAATATCCAGCACACAAGAAAATAAAATTCATGATGTGAAAGTCAAATAAAAATTACCAGGAATGCAAATAAGCAGGAAAATATGAATCATAATAAGGAGAAAAATCTATCAATTGAAAGAGCACCAGATGTAACATGAGTGATAAACTTAGACAATGAAATTAAAGCAGTTATCATACTTATATGCCATATGTTCAAGGAGCTAAAGGAAAGACTAAAGATGTTAAATAGAAACATGGACATCATAAAAAACTCAAACCAATTGTTTAGGGATGAAAACTACAATGTCTAAAATGGAAAATACCCTGTATTTTGTTAGGTCACAATACATGTCAACAGATTTAAGATGGCTGAAAATATATCAAGTATCTTTTCTAACCAGAATAGGATAGCACTAGAAATCATAACAGAAGGAAAATACACAAATACGTGGGCCTTAAACAACACCCTCCTGAATAACAAAGAGGTCAAAGAAGAAATGAAAAGAGAAATCATAAAATATCTTGAGACAAATGAAAATGAAAACAACATATCAACCTAAATGGGATGCAACAAAACAGTTCTAAGAAGGAATTTTATAGCCATAAACGTCTACATTAGAAAAGAAGAAAGGTCTCAAATAAACAACCTAATTTTATACCTCAAGGAACTAGAAAAAGCAGAAAAAATCAAGCACAAAGTTAGCCGAGGGAAGGAAATAATAAAGATTAGAGCAGAAATAATCAAAATAGACAACGGAAAACTTCAGGTATCTCTGATGAACATAGATGCAAAAACCCTCAAAAAAATGTTAGCAAAACAAATTCAACAACATGTTAGAAAGCTCATACTCCATGACCAACTGGGATTTATTCCTAGATTCAAGGACGGTATAACATAAATCAATCAATGTAATATATCACATTAATAAAATAGAGGGTGAAAATTGTGATCCTCTCAATAGATACAGAAAAAAAGCATTTGATGAAATTCTACACCCTTTCACAATAAAAACTCTCAACAAACTAGGTATAGAAAGAATTTAGTTGAACACAATAAAAGTCATAGATGATAAGCCCAAAGCTAACATCATATTCAATTGTAAAAAACTGGAAGCTTTTTTTTCTAAGATCAGAAAAAAAACAAAGATGCCCACTCTCACCACTTCTAAACATAAGACTGGAAGTCCTTGCAAGATCAATTAGACAAGAAAAAGAAATAAAAGGCATCCAAATTTTAAAGGAGAAAGGAAGTTATCTGTTTGCAGATGACTGCATTTTACATGCAGAAAACCCTAAAAACTCCATAAACTCTTAGATCTAATAAATGAATTCAGTAAAGTTGCAGGATATAATATCAATCAATATATAATAATAGTTGCATTTCTTTATATTAACAAAGAACTATCCAAAAAGGGAAATTAAGAAATTAAGAAAACAATCCCATTCACAATGTTATAAAAAGGAATAAAATACTTAAACTTAACCAAGCAGGTGAAAGACATACATTTGAACTATAAAACACTTAGGAAAGAAATTAAAGACAAAAATAAATGGAAAGATATCTCATGTTAATGGATTAGATTGGAAGACTTAATATTGCTAAGTCTTGCATTCATCTGCAGATAATTTCCTTTTTCCTTTAACAATAAGCCAGTAACAGAAGGGCAAAAATTGCATGATTCTACTTTATATGTGGTATCTAAAAATAGCCAAACTATTGTAGTGGGCAATACTTTGTTGCTTGTCAAAGGCTGGGGATAGGAGAAAATGGCAATTTGTTCTTTAATGTATATAAGATTTCAGTAATGCAAGATAAACAGGTTCTGGAAATTTACTAGGTAACGTATTGTCTATTATGTTAACAAAACCGTACTATACACCTAAATATTTTGTTAAGAGGGAAGATCTCATGTTAGCTGTTCTAACGACACAAAAAAGTAGGGGGCAGGGAAGAAACTTTTGGAGGTGATGGGAAAGTTTATTTCCTGGATTGTGATTTTCTTGGGTGTATGCATAGGACCAAACTTATAAAACTGTATACATTAAATATGTGCAATTTTTGTATATCAATCATACCTCAATCTATTTTTTAAGAAATAAACTTAAAACAAAGACATGGATAGGTTAAAAGTAAAAACTGTATACATTAAATATGTGCAGTTTTTGTATATCAATCATACCTCAATCTATTTTTTAAGAAATAAACTTAAAACAAAGACATGGATAGGTTAAAAGTAAAAGAGTGGAGAATATATGCCATTTGAACACAATTCAAAAAAAAAAAAAAAAAAAAGACTGGTGATAATAATACCAAAGAGATAACAGAGCAAAGAATATTACTGTGGATAAAGAAAATCCTTTCATAATGATAAAGTGGTCAATTCACACATTCCAGGTAATTTTGTTTGAAAGCATTTTCACCACATTACTAATTGGCACAAGGCAATTTTGCTATAAAAGATAAAATCAGAAAAGATAAAAAGGCATTCATTAAAAAAGACAAACACAAAAAAGGAATAACAAAATTAAAAAGACTCTTTTGAAGTATGAAATATTTGAATATACTTAAAATGTGTGTAGATTCATGTCAATGCGGTGCAAATAATTGGTTTTATTTTTGTGAATTGTAACTAAGCACTTGTCTTCAAAGTCTTTCGTTCATAGTATGAAACATTTTTTTTGGCTTGTTAATTTATCTCCTCATTCAGCATCACACCTTTCTTTTTGCTTTCTTTCTTTCTTTCTTTCTTTTTTTTTTTTCTCAAATTTCTTCCTTCGTTAAGAGAGGTATCAGTTTCCAAATGCTAGGATGCATATTTGTAACTGAGTTTTACATTCCACTGTGAAAGCCTTCAATGCCATTGTTTGGTTTTGGGCTATTATCACATGTCCATTGATGGATGTTCCAAAGGTCTATGGAAAATGTGAGTTCAACACTGTCACTATACAAACCATCATGAGGGCTAAGATTTCTGTAATATAAAAATCGGAGTACTGTGCTAATAGACAAATGAAACCAAACTTCAACCAGTTGATAAAACCAATCTGCCAACCAGTTTTGTTGTTGTTATTGTTTGTCTTTTAGGGAAAAATTGCCTTATGGCCAATTAAATATTTAGTGAAAATGCTTTTGGCCGGTCTATGGAAAAGATGCTTATTGTGAAAATACTGGACATGCCTTGGAAAAAAGCAGCCAAAAGGCTTGTCTTTTACTTTATCAAACTCAGAACTTTCATCTTGTGCTAGAGCCAGTCCCAGGGGAAAGGAACATTTGTCAAAAACATCACAGTTGGGGCGCCTGGGTGGCTCAGTGGGTTAAAGCCTCTGCTTTCAGCTCAGGTCATGACCTCAGGGTCCTGGGATCGAGCCCTGCGTCGGGCTCTCTGCCTGTCAGGGAGCCTGCTTCCTCCTCTCTCTCTCTCTCTCTCTCTCTCTCTCTCTCTCTGCCTGCCTCTCTGCCTACTGGTGATCTCTGTCAAAGGAATGGATAGAATCTTTAAAAAAAAACAAAAACAAAAACAAAATCACAGTCAAGTGTTCAGTTGCTTCTGTTTGAAAGACCATGACCAAGAAAAACCGTGTCCAAGTCAGGTTTGTCTCATTCAAAAATCAATTACTGTGGGGCACCTGGGTGGCTCAGTGGGTTAAGCCTCTACCTTCAGCTCAGGTCATGATCTCAGGGTCCTGGGATCGAGCCCCACATCGGGCTCTCTGCACAGCAGGGAGCCTGCTTCCCCCTCTCTCTCTGCCTGCTTCTCTGCCTACTTGTGATCTCTCTCTCTAAAAAAAAAAAAAAAATCAATTACTGTGATTCACTAAATCATACTATGAAAGACGCAGGGAATATTTGATAAAACCTATGTCCATTCTTGATTTAAAAAATAATAAACACTATCAGTCATTAGTGAAATATCTAATAATAGGGCTGGGCTTAGAGTCTTTCTGAATCTGGAAATTTGCTTCTACAATACAATCCCCACCCACTCTACCTTCTTCCTAAAACATAATGTGCTAGTCTCCTACCTCATTCGTGAAGCTTAAGAGGCTCCCCATTGCTTACAATAAAAATCTAAGTTCAATGCATAGTCTACTAGGTACTTCATTTCACCTCTCTCCAGATTCAACTTCTGCTAGTTGTTTAAATATAATCTACTCCTAGCTCCAGGAGAGTTGTTCAGAATTCTATACATATGCTTTTTCCTTTCCTGGTCACATACTTTGTGCAAGCTATTTCCTGGGCTTAGAGGGTTCTTCTCTGTATTCTCTTTCTGAAAAAAAATCCAGCTTACCCTGATCTACTCCTGACCTAGCTTCAATCTGTTCTTCTTCTTCTTTTTTTTTTTCCCCCTTACATACAAATTGAATCATGGTTTACCCTATTAAAACATTTTGGAGCATAAAGAAATCTCATAGGTCACAAATTCCAATATATCATTCTTATTTTTCTTTAATAGCTCTATATAGTCTACATCCTTAATATAGCTTTTACTTAAATTTTTCCCTCAGGCCCCCTTCTCATGAGAGTGGGAAACTTATGTCAATTATTTTCAGGTTCATCAAACTGTTTTAGTGTTTTCTTAGTCATCTCAAACATGAATTCTGTCCTGGGTGGCTCAGTTAAGGTTCTACTTTAGGCTCAGGTCGGGATCCTGGGGTCCTGGGATGGAGTGCCACATAGGGCTCCCTGCTCAACTCGGAGTCTGCTTCTCCCTCTCCCTCTTCCTCTCCCCTCCCCCCGCTCATGCTCACTTGCTCTCTCTCAGATAAATAAAATCTTTAAAAATATATATACACATATGTGTGTGTGTGTGTGTGTGTGTGTGTGTACATTCCTTGTTTTCTGAGTATCCCTCTTTCCCTACATTTGACTCAGAATGAAATCTAAGGTAGAGACACTACTGGTATTTATATCAGTGGAGGCATCTCTACTATAGCGCTCCTATGGCACTGTAAATCTGTCATATTCTGAGTGACAGCCTATTAAAATTTTTCTTTCAAACTCTCCGTCCAAAACCTTGGTTCTAGGGACCTTTCTGTTAATCCTGCCATTCCTTGGGGATTCATTTGGAGAACAAGAGACAGGTCCGTTCTTGCTCAAGCCATCTCTAAATATAAATATAAAGTTAAAACCTTAATTGGAATCTCGTGACTGAGAATACTTGGCCTTTTTTTGGATTTGCTGGGTGACTTCTATATCCCCACAAGACTTACTTTATTCCAAGCAAGGACCGTGTGTTTTACTCATGTTTGGCACATAATATGAGCTTGGCAAGTGTTTTTTGAATGGACAAATGAATAACTCAAATGTCTCTGCTTTTGTCAAAAACAATTTTTCTGATTAGCAGTGGGTATTTTTATTTTTTAAAAGATTTTATTTATTTATTTGAGAGAGAGAGAGAGAGACACCACAAGCAGGAGGAGAGGGAGAGGAAGAAGCAGGCTCCTTGCTGAGCAGGGGGCCCAGCATAGAGCTCGATCCCACAACTCTGGGATCATGACCCGAGCCAAAGGCAGACACTTAACCAACTGAGCTACCCAGGTGCCTCAGGTATTTTTCTTTTAATGGTGGTAACCCCTTACTTTAATCTTGATACAAAGAGAATGGCATTTGGTTGCAAAAGGTGAGAAACATCAACTTGAGAGAAAAGGAAGACAGGATATTACATAGGGCGATCAAGGCAGATTAACCATAGTCAGTACCTACAGTAGGGGCAGAACTTATACTTCTAGTGTCAGAAACACATAAAGAAGTAAAACCATGGGGAAAGAATGCATTACACAAATATCCTTCTATGCTCCAGTAATATTCCCTGCAAATCTCTTTTTTATTAAGTTGCAGGTCTTTTTGACTACAGTAGATGTATAATAGATTTTTGTTAGATCATAAGTTATAGTACTGGAAAGGTGTTAAAAATTGCTGTAGTAGGGACGCCTGGGTGGCTCAGTTGGTTAAGCAGCTGCCTTCGGCTCAGGTCATGATCCCAGCGTCCTGGGATCGAGTCCCGCATCGGGCTTCTTGCTCGGCGGGGAGCCTGCTTCTCCCTCTGCCTCTGCCTGCCACTCTGTCTGCCTGTGCTTGCTCTCTCTCTCTCTCTCTGACAAATAAATAAACAAAATCTTTAAAAAAAAAATTGCTGTAGTAAAATGAACTCATGTCTATAGTGCTAACAAATCTTGTCCTCTAATCAGTTCAGGAGAAACTTTGCTGTGTGAAGTCTTATCATTGAGAAGGAACCTCCTACTCTTGCCTGAAGAACTGCAGAATTTGATCCTGAGAAAGGATTTACAACCCATGTACACAAGTCCAGACAAAGAGTTTAAGGACCTAGCATTTTTCATTTATCTTAACCTTGTCATGTTCAATGAAATAGTACGTTGAGTCCGCTTGTCACCTCATGGTGTTAGTCAGATTATATTGTTCCTAATAGAATCCGAAAGTGTTTCTAATGGGAACATCAGCGAGGCCACAGGACCCTTCTTTTGAGTGACTGCTGTTTTAACAATAATTTCTCTATCCCTGCTTCCTTCCTTTCCCATCCTGAACAAAGATCTTGATAACAGTTTGTAGCTAATTCTGCTTCCTCTACTTCTTCTTAGAATGGTTCAGCACAAGTCTATATCCTATTAAAATCCTGAGCCCAGGAAAAGCTGCTCTGAAATGTACCATAATGGCATACTAATTATTTTGAATCGAACCTGAGGAAAAACCTGTGCAAGGATACTGAGACCCTCCTGTCACCTCAAAAGCAGAAAACCAACCTGCATGAAAAATACCATACCTGCACTAAGAAAAAAAAGATTCCAGGGGTACTTGGGTAGCTCAGTGAGTTAAGCCTCCTACTCTTAATTTCCGTCCAGGTGATGATTTCCAGGTCCTGAAATGGAGTCCCACCAAGGGCTCTGGGCTCAGCACCAGTCGGCATGGGATTCTTTCCCTCTCGCTCTGCCCTGCCTTGCCTCCTACCTCTGGTGCAGGTGCCCATGCTCTCTTTCAAAAAAAAAGGGGGGGGGGCACTCTTATCACCAGAAAGTGACTTTAAAGTTGAGAAAGCTGTAGAAATAAACCTTGTTACATTTTTACTAATCTACAGCCTCAGCCTAAATTCCCCTTAGTAAACTCCCAAATGCCTGTTTTCTTTAAATTCCTCACAAATTTACTGTTTGTTTAAATGTATGAAAGCTACCTGACTTGGTCATTTCTTTGTGTCTGAATATGTTATTGGTTTTCTATGCATGGATAAAAACAAACAAACAAACAAACAAAAACACCTTTGTGTTTTTTTCCTCCTGTTAATCTAGGTCATGAAAATTGAATTCTTAGGCCAGCTGGAAGACGGTGAGGACTAGAGGAAGAATTCTGCCCTACAGTGTCCTTCTAGGTTTATTCCTAGTGAGCCACTCCAAGGCTTCCCAGGGTTTACACTTTGCTTTTCTGCAGCACGTAACAAACTTAACTTTGATTAGTTTATTGATAAAAGGCACTTAGGAAACACTGAATAGCTGTGCGCGCGGAGTAAACGTTCAATAGCTTAGAGATAAAGATGAATTCGTACTGCTATTATAAGGAACAATTTAAGTAATGCTTATGTATGAGCACGGCAGTCCTACATACTAAATTTCATAAACCCAGAGAATCTACCTCAATTCAACCTTTGAGAGTTGATAAAAAGAGTAGCGGCAAGGTGATGGCCCAGGAACTGGAAACTCCGGTGTAAGAAAGAGATGCTGCCTCACAGAATTCTAAGAATCTCCGCAGAGCCCATGCCTAGAGTGCTAGGGGTATGCGCACGCGCAGTAGCCGCGGGCTGCGCCGCCGTCCCTTCTGTGCCTTGGGTTTACATCCGGGTGTTTGGGCTTCACGCTCCGCACGCCGGCTGGGGTCGCTCGGGGTTGCTGGGTTCTTGTTGTTTCCGCTGTTCCAACATCGGAAGTGTCGTTGGGTCGGCAGGTGAGTCCGGGGTGGGGACCAAGAAGGGGAGTCGGGCGGGGAACGGATTGGTCATTGCCCCCTAGGGTGGCCTTTGTGCCGAAATGGGGACGTGCGGCTGGGGCAGATTGGGGTCCTGGGAGCTTCGAGGCGGGGCGAAGGGTGACGTGTGGCTGCTGGTGCCCTTCGAAACGGGGCCTGAGGGAGCGGCTACCTATTCCTTCCTCTGTTTTGGAGGCGTTCTCCTGACGTTTGTTAAAAATCAGTAACAGTCGTCCGCATTTGTTGTAGTTCGTTGTGGTTTGCGGAGTGATTGGGGCCAGCAGCCACGGAGTTGAGGTGGGTTTGCAGCCCTGGCCTTCTGGGCAGGGACCACAGCCTTTCTCCGTGGCTTCTCGCTGCTCGCAGAGATGCGGCTCCCCTGCCCTGCACTTGAGAGACATTTTGAGGTGTGGTGTAGAAAAAAGGCTCAAAGCAGGGATTCTGAAGTTCAGATGCCAGTGTAGATTGTAGATTGACTGCAAGCTAAGTCGTGTGCAAGTTCCCATCCTGCTCCAGAGTTCTGAGATTGGTATTCAGCTGCCCATTCTCCAAGTTAATGCACATTCAGAATGAATCAGCACCAGAGGAAGGTGAGGGAATTGAGGGAATTGGGACGGGGCTTGGTGGGGGGGGGGGGGGGTGGTGCAGTGTCATTTTTTGTGAGTGCTCTTTGGTTGTGATGCCAGAGAATTGCCCAGAGCCACCCCACTTTGAATCCATGAAGATTAGCAAAAACACGTTTTTTAATCTGAATAAGTGTGACCAAAACATTCTGCTTAACTTTGCCTAGGATGATTCATTTGAGACTTTCGTAACGAAGTCTGTGTTCTCGGAGTTTAAAACAAACAAAACTTGCCTGTACCTGATCTGAGAGACTTAACTTCTTTGCAGTGAAATCTCTTCCTGTGGTGGTGTTTTCGAAATTTAACCGGATCGTAATAATCATCTAAGATATTTATGAAAGTGCGGATGCCTTGGATCCCATTTCACATTTGTTGAAAGACTTGATGTCCAATGAGAGGGGCCTGGGAATCTCTATCTTTAGCAAGTATCCTAGGTGCTTTTTTTAAGGCACATGTGGAGCATAGGTCTTTCAGTCAGGTAGACCCTCTACCATTAATAGCTTTATAACTTTAGCAATAAAGTCCTGAGTTGCAGTTTTCTATATCTGACAAATGAAGAGTTAATTTTTTTTTTTTAAGATTTTATTTATTTGACAGACAGAGATCACAAGTAGGCAGAGAGGCAGGCAGAGAGAGAGAGGAGGAAGCAGGCTCCCCATGGAGCAGAGAGCCTGATGTGGGGCTGGGTCCTAGGACCCGGGGATCATGACCTGAGCGGAAGGCAGAGGCTTTAACCCACTGAGCCACCCAGGTGTCCCCGAAGATGTTAATTTCTACCCCAGAGAGTATTCGAGGATTCTAAGCCCTTACTAACAAGGCCCCAATCTTAATCATTTTTGTGACTACAGAACTTAGCGCTTGGCATTTAATAGGCCCTCAAAAGTGTGTTGAATTGAGAAAAAGAGCGTGCCCAGAAGACAGAAGGCACTTGGAAAATTCTAATCCTCTTCCTCCTTACCTTACAGTTTTTTTTTCTTTTTTCTTTTTATCAATAATCAGTTTGCTGAATATTCTTGTTAGAAGTAAGTATATCTCTTGCTGGCCATATTTGTTATAATTAAGTCTGTTTCTTCATGGCCAGGAAGTGTTTCTGATTCTTGGTATAATTTTGAAATTGTTTCTGGCATTAGTTCATTAATGAATTTAAATAGAGGTCAAGTCCATTTATGTTGGAGTGAATTTATGACTTACTATGTAAATTATTGTCTGTAAAAGCTATTTGTCTATTGTTACTGTGCCAGAATTTTAAATCATGGTGATCATAATTTCTTGTTATGCCAGAATTCTAAATCGTTGTATTCTTAAGGATATCATTTGGGTTTCATATATTCATTGTAATAAGACCTATGATTCCCATTAATTTCAAGAATTTGACTTAATTTTGTATGTAAAGTGTATGGGAATTTGGGACTGCTGAAGCCATTTGTAAAAGGATTGGTATGGGTGATCCATCTAAGTATGAAACTAAGAATTAAAATATGGAAATTATGGTTCTAGAATACAGTGTAAATGTTATAAATCTTGTCAGTATAAAAATAATACATTTTACAGAAATCAGGGGTTGTGAGTCGTGGTAGTAGGTCAATCCACATTGTGTAAAATGGAATTATAGTTTTTAAATGACTCTGATCTCTTAATATTTGTGAAATATTTTGTCTTAACCTTAAAGTACTCTTTTAGGAACCAAAATTGCTTTTTATGAAGAATTTTTCTTTTTCTTCAGAGATCAGCAGTGTTAGTTCACTTTTTCTTTTGTTAAATTCAGGAAGAATTACATGTTATGCTTTTTATTATAAAACAGCATGTCTAGTGTGATCTCACTGTTGAAAATTTCTATACATTCTACTTATATGTGTGCACATTAGATAGACATCTAGAATGTTGTTTACTAATAATAATAGTTTTTATTTCTGAGTGTAGGATTTGGGTTGATTTTTTTTTTCCCTCTAATACCTTTCTATACTGAAAGAAATTTATGAAAAGTGACAAAAACATTTAACAAAAGGGAGGTTTGGTTTTTACAGTATTTATAGGGAGAGTTCTGGATTTTTAGCAAGTAACCCAAAGGATGCTAAGTATTCTTTACTACTTTTAACTTGCATTCAAGAAATGAGTACTGCTTTGTTTGCCTTTAGGTTTGTTTTATGTTGCTTTATATAACATCCCTGTCAAGACAGTGTACTGTGGTGTCATAAAAACTTTAAGTTTGCTTTGATGTGATTTCTGGCTTTCTCATTTAGTAACTGTGTGACCTCAGTCAAATTATGTGACTTCTCCTCATCTAAAAGTAGGTGTTATATTTACTTCAGAAGATTGTTGTATGTACTTAAATTATGTAAGCCACTGCTCAGAACCCAGGGTCTGTTCAAACAAGAAAGGCTATTACTATTTTAAAAGTATAAGTTGTATTTGTATATAAGTATGTCTTTCTTAAATAATGTCCTTTTTAAAGTCATCAGTTTTAATACACTTGTGTTTGCATGTCTGTAAATTACTTAAAGTGCTCTACAATGGAATTTTCTCAGGTTTGAATTCTTGTCCTGGAACCTGTGCATCACCATAATGAGGCTTGTAATTCTTGATAACTATGACTTGGCTAGTGAATGGGCAGCCAAATACATCTGTAATCGCATCATTCAGTTCAAACCTGGACAGGACAGATACTTTACATTGGGCTTACCAACAGGTAACATACCATTTTTGTTCCATTTTAGATACTTAAAATCATGGGATGGAAGAGTTTCCTTTAGTAAAATATGTTTCCCCTTTATTTCTTGCCATATCACTTATTGAACATTTTAGTATATAAAGCCAGAAACACATATATAACTATCTGGTATCTGTGTTTCATTACTGTTTTGTTTTTTTGGTTTTTTTTTTGTATTAAAATTATATATCACTTACCACTCCAAAATGCAAAAGGAAATATCCTGACTTGAGTGATGGTCATAATATTTTTGTACCTTTATCTAGTCATCTGTTGTTTTATTAAGGATGTTACTTTCATTATTCATTTAATCAATTAGTAGATTAGCCTTTCTAATGCCTGAAGTATGTTCTCTTGCCTTGGTTTCACCTCCCCTGCCTCATACACTTTATTACCTTATTAGCCTTTAATAATTTCTATGTTTATTTTCTTTTTATTATAGAAGTATTATGACTGAAAAATTGAAGACTGGTATGTCATCATGACAGAGTAAACATAAATATGAATTACATCTTTTATTGTATTTAGTTCCCTGTTAAGGTATTTCTTAAAAATTAACCAAGTGGCGTCATTGATCTCATGGCACTTAACTTGATATTGTTGACTTCCACAGGAAAGATTATTGGACATGGAATCAGAGCTATCATTTTCTCGGTGACTGCAAGGCATTTATTCTACCTCCATAATCTTTGCTTTCCTTACCTTTAAAAAAGATAAGGATAATAATGGCCAATAATGTGGTTTGAGGCTCAGTAAAGCAGTGTTTATGCCACTCCCTTGTATAGTGTAAATACCATATAAATTTAAACTTCCCATAAGTGTGTCTTAATTAAACAGTATTTTTTTCCTTCTGCTCCTTGCACCATATGTGCTAACTATGTAAAAGCTACAGTCATACTTTTTTCCACCTAATTTCCATGAAAGGTATTGTTTAGCTCAAGTTATTATCTTGCTCTTTGTCTTTTTGTCTAGGGCAGTCAGTCTTGTGAGAATGACAAAGAGGGATTTTTAAAAATTGCATACACCAGACTGGAGCCCTCAACACCCACATTTTTGATACATGAACCCAAGTGGTTGGACTTGGCCTCTGTATCAGTCTGCATACTGTAAACCTGGGCTGCAACCGGCTAGCTGCTTTGATCACGCTGTCTTAAATATGACGTAGAAATAAACAATATTAGCTTGGGGGCAGAAAGTCTTCAAAGTTATGAATTCAGGCAGTTCTAAACATTATTTCGTGTTTTTAAATTGACAAGTTTTGCTTATTTTTGGATAATTTAACTGCTCATAATACACCTGCCAGTGACATATCTTGGAAAACCTTTGTTGACATTTTCCACTTGCCTCCTTCATTGACCATTGATAGTATTAATCATGCTCTCTCCTCCTTGCTTTTGAAGTTTGAACATAAATTTCTGTAATTGTGTATAGCATCTCATATTGTAATCATCCCTCCACCAAGCACAGTGTCTGGGCAATCTTTTCAGTGCTTATTGATGTGATCTTAACAAGCTTCACATGTAAGGGCCTGCGTGCTTCTTGCCTCCCAAACTTATTCCCTGATTCTCTTACTCTGAGTCATGATAGGAAGATTAGACTACTTGTAGTTCAAAGAATAGAACTGGCCTTGGTGGCTTTACTTTGACTCATGTTGCTAGTATGTTATATAATGAAAACTACATGAGCTGTGGAACCAGACAGAATCTCTTGAATCTCTGCCTTCATTACCATATGATTTGGCAAATTCCTTAATCTTTTGGACCCAGTTCTTCATTCTCAAAATGGGAAAGATAATACCAGTTTCCCAGGGTTGTGAGATTTACATGAGCTGATGTATAAAAATACTGGTGTATAGCATTTAGCACATGGTAAACATACACATATTATATGGGCTATAGTTCTTTGAGATGGAATTGTAAAATTTGTATAAATTATTGATTACAATTTAAAACAGTATGTTTGGGGCGCCTGGGTGGCTCAGTGGGTTAAAGCCTCTGCTTTCGGCTCAGGTTATGATCCCAGGTTCCTGGGATCGAGCCCCGCATCGGCTCTCTGCTCTGCGGGGAGTCTGCTTCCCCCTCTCTCTCTGCCTACTTGTGATCTGTCTGTCAAATAAATAAAATCTTTAAAAAAAAAAAAAACAGTATGTTTGCATTAGCTTTAAGAAACTCTTTTAGTCTTCTCTGAACCTATATTTAGTATTTATAACCACTTGTATTATTCTTTTATCTCAGATAAAAGGCAATCTTTTTACTACCATGGAATTTCCTGGTTTTTTTGTTTTGTTTTTTTTTTTTGCCAAAGACTGTTTAGTTCTGTCATACTTCTGTCTGCCACTTGAGTAGAAATTTTGTGTGCAGATGTTTTGTTTTGTGATGGCGGA
Source organism: Enhydra lutris kenyoni (assembly GCF_002288905.1). Lineage (NCBI taxonomy): Eukaryota > Metazoa > Chordata > Mammalia > Carnivora > Mustelidae > Enhydra > Enhydra lutris. The sequence continues at coordinate 31,430,376 of NW_019154105.1, forward strand.
TATAATTAGGAATTAATCAATACTTCAGTCAGCACTGGGAGGGCCAGATCACTTGTTAAGAATGCAGTCAAGCTAACCTTCCAGTTTTTAGTTAAAATGAAAAAATACAACAGATTTGAAAACGGAAGCCGTCTTCAAGTGGATAAATTTATTAATTTTTTTTGTGCTATGTCAAGAAGCACTATCAAACTGATTTTAGTTTCATAAAACATGTAAAAGAATCACATTTATAAAACCATTAAAATCAGGAACTCAGATGAAGGATCCAAAGCCAAAATCCCATTTCCCAGGGGTCATTTTACTTTATACATTTTAGCTGATACATGCTAAAGATAACACAAAATAGGAAACAGAACCTCCAGTTAAAATCATGAAGGCTGTGAAGTGTGTAAACCTGGCGATTCACAGACCTGTACCCTGGGGATAAAAATATATTATATGTTTATAAAAAATAAAATTAGAAAAAAAAATCATAAAGGCTAATGTTAAAAATGTTCATCAAAGAGTCTTTGCCAATTTCTGAGTCTATTTTGAAAGTAGAGGCAATATTTAAATTTAGCTGTGGTTTCCCTTTTGATTGCATTAAATGGTCAGCTTGACCTTTTTATATTTGTTTTATATGATACAAATCCTGAAAAAAAGCTTTTTCTCAAAAGGTGAGGTGTTTATTTTTCTTTTAATTCAAATGTGCTTTTTAGAAGTTTCTAAGCTTGGGATATACAACATTAATTCCAAATAGTGAACAACTCTAGAATAATTTTCTAACTATAATTTCTATTGACAGATTTCCAGTTTTATTCAGCAAATTCTAATTTACTAAGATTTCAGGGTACTTTGCAAATGTATATATGATTCAAAATACATTTGTTAATTGAATGTGTATTTAAATTATTGTTTCCCTTGTAAATTAAAGATAGAGAATATCATTAAGAGAGTAAAGTAAATATAACCTTTTAAAAAATAGATTTTTCATGTTATGTTAGAAAATGGAATTTCTTTCTTTTTAGGGAGTACACCTTTAGGATGTTATAAAAAACTAATAGAATATCACAAAAATGGAGACCTTTCTTTTAAATATGTAAAGACCTTTAACATGGATGAATATGTAGGTAAGCTACATTATTTGAATATATTATTTGGATGTGTTATATTTTAAATAAAATGAATATTGTCTAAGAATTAGTATATTATTTGCATTTATGTTTTGAATGTAATATGATTATTTCTAGAAGATGATGTACTGCCTTGTGATGAGGTTGGGAGTTTATATTTTTAAAAATACTGTATTTTTATGATGCCAACACAATATCCTGGAGGAATTTGGGACTAGAAATCAGAAGATTTGTTTTCATTCTTGGGCTCTGCCACTTACCAATTATGCAACTTTGAGCCAGTACCTCACAGTTCTTTCTTTTTTTTCCCTTAAGGCAAAGTTAAAACCAGTGTTGTTGTGGGAATAGAGTACCACATATGTAAAAGTAATTAGTAAAATAAAGATTTTTCAAATATAAGCATATTTATAATTGTGGCTATGAAGCTTTTATGTCATATTGATTGTTAACTTGCTTAACAGAAAAGATGTATGATGCGAATAAACTCTTGTTTTAAACTTTGAACATAGGAATACATTTTTTTAAAAAAAATTTTATTTATTTATTTGACAGAGAGATCACAAGTAGGCAGAATAGCAGGCAGAGAAAGAGAGGGGGAAGCAGGCTCCCTGCTGAGCAGAGTCCGATGTGGGGCTCCATCCCAGGACCCTGGGATCATGACCTGAGCCAAAGGCAGAGGCTTAATGCACTGAGCCACCCAGGCACCCCAGGAATACATTTTTAATGGTAGCCTAAGTGATAGCCAAAGAATTGTGATTTGATATACTTTGCATGCATGTAAGAGAAATAGGTCAGAAACACTGACCAACATTTCAGATATATGGCCAATTAATTTATGTTGAAATTAACACATAAATCAGTTCCATTGGTGGAAGTTCGTGTGCTTGAGAAATGGAGGAGTGATGAAATGCATGTGAACTAGACTTCTTTGTTTGAGTTGCAGTCCTTCTATGAGCCAGGTGACCTTGGGTAAGTTAACATTTCTGTGCTTTTGTTATTTATAATATGAGAATGATAAAAGTAATTCCATAGATGTTCTCTAAATTATTTGAATTAATACATACATGTAAGGTGATTAAAATAGCATCTGGCATGTAATGATCACATATTTCACATAAAAATTTCTTTTTAGGGGTGCCTGGGTAGCTCAGTGGGTTAAAGCCTCTGCCTTTTTTTTTTTTTTTTTTTTTCCCGGTTTAGGTAATGATCCCAGGGTCCTGGGATCGAGCCCCGCATCAGGCTCTCTGCTTGGCAGGGAGCCTGCTTCCTCCTTTCTCTCTGCCTACTTGTGATATGTCTGTCAAATAAATAAATAAAATCTTAAAAAAAAAAAAAGTCTTTAAATTGGATTTAATTTGGATATCCATTGGATATGGAATAGGAAGGTTATATATTTTAAATAGCATTTATGGCCTAATCAGAAAAGTAAAGTTTGGATTTATTCCTGGAAGTACTTACATTTATATTTATTAACATTTTATTTAGGACTTCCCAGAAATCATCCTGAAAGCTACCATTCTTATATGTGGAATAACTTTTTTAAGCATATTGATATAGATCCTAAGAATGCTCATATCCTTGATGGGAATGCTGCAGATTTACAAGCAGAATGTGATGCTTTTGAAAAGAAAATAAAAGAAGCCGGAGGAATTGACCTTTTTGTTGGAGGTAAGTAAAACATTTTGTCGTTTTTCTTACCTTTGTGTAATGTAGGGAACACCTGTAACTGTCTATAATACCCATTTATTCAGCTACTGGTTTTTATTTTATTTTCATCAAAAGATAATATTAAGGTTGCAAGTTAGAATTGTTTAAATTATGTCTTGAGAAATAAGTTCCAATGCCTGCTAAACTTTTATGTCTTTAGAATTAACGGTTTACCGCATCTTACAAAATGAGTGATGTTTTTTTCCTAAATGATAATTCTTATCTTTTATGCTTTCTTTAAATTTCCAACCCCGCTTTCTTACCAGATTACAAAGTTGAATCTCTGACAAAAGTTTGCATGTGGAACACATGGATTTTAGCATTTCTGTATTGATTGCTTAAATTGCTTCAGCTCACTAAAAAAAATTAGTTAAGAAGTAAGACTTTACCATCACCCTTTAGTAATGTGAACTAAGCTATATAACTGTCTTTGTAAACTCCACATGAATAAATGCTTAATTGGCTAAATTCCACTTAAAATGTGTATATATATCTACATGCATTTGTGTGTTCATAATGTACCATTGAAAATAGGAAGTTTCTTTCTTTGTAACGACAATATGGTTTTCTGTTGTCATTATGAAGCCTGAGACAGCTAATTAATTACCATAAAAATATAACATCAACTAAATTGAAACCAAAATGCTTTTTGCTAAAGCTTTTATTATTCAACTAAATGTACTAAAGCTCTAAATTTAGTTCGCCAGATATATCTTATATTTAATTTATTAAAAGACTGCTTAAAAGTACATGAATTAGATCTTCACTAGTGCTGAATTGAGGCTGACTGATGGTTGAGGTGGCCAGGTATGGTTGCAGTGGTTGATTGCCATTAGGGAAGATTGGATATTACAGTCAGACATGAATTCGCATTCTGTTTTGGTCACTTATAACTTGTATGACCTTGGGAAGTTTATTGAAATTCAGTAAAACTAAGTTATTTGTAAAACAGGCATGACTATTAACCATTCCAAAACTTGGAAGAATTTACCATGTTAGAACATGTAAAATGCTTGGTGTGTAATTGGTACTCCATTAAGTGTTACTTCAGTCTTCTCTTAATTGTTCCTTAGTTCATTGAATTTATTGCTTTTTTACTGAATTACCTTTAAGGGTATCCAGTGAGATTAAGATTTTTTTCTTTGAAGAAATTCTTTTCTCTACCTAATAGAGCCAGTATCATTTACTTTCTTTCGTAGGTGGGATGGTTTTTATCTGAGCAAGAATCCAAGCTAGACTGTTTTGCTTTTCATAATAGAAACTTACCTGTGTTTGAAATAAAATTTGCTAATATTGCTTCAGTATTCCTGGAAAACATTTGTATTCCAGTTTTGTCGATACTGTTTAATTCTGAAATAATTACTATTTGTAGTTGCCAATATCAAGGCTATGGCAATCCGTATTTGAGAATGTTTAAGAAATGCACTACCCATGCATTCTTTAGGTTTTCTCCATACCAGAATCAAGTAGAATTACTATAATGTATACCTAATTACTGTAATGTAATTATACCTAATGTGTCTGTATTTTAGTTATATCAAGAAATATTTTCACTCCTTTACCATTATACAAAAAGGCATGGAGCTAATAGAGGTTCATTATTTAAAATAACTTAATGAAAAATATCTTTTTTACTTCTTCATTTGAATATCCTTTTTTTTCCTGTTAATTTAATTGGCTTACGTAAGGATCCATGTGACAAATCCCTTGGGGATCCCATGCCAGAAAATAAAATTTACAGAATTTACAGGGGGTGGGGGGGGACCTAAAAACTCTTAACTCCATTTTCTCCCTTTGTCTGCTTTCTAGAAAGTACTTACAGCTAAATAATGTGTTTAAGCCTGAATATCCCTTCTCAAAGATTTCTCATAGAACTTTCTTCTTTTCCTATAGCTTTAAGTCATTTCTCATTTCTTTTTAGCTTAAGTTTTTTGGTGTATTTCCTCACTATAGGTCTTTTTTCCCTTTGAAACAGATGGAGCATAAATTTTAATTATGTATGTGTATCACTGACTCTTACTACTAGAAAGAACTTTACTTTGTTTTCTAACCAATTTTTGTCTTAAGCTTCCTGTAGACATTCTCTTCTGACCAACCAATCAGTTAATCAGTCAATAAATAAGATTTCCTTACCTCTTCCATTAATATCTTCACTGTAGTCATGTCATGATCCACAGTCTGCCATTTTATATTTACCATCCAAAGGACATAATTACTCTGTGGATAGGGGGGAGAAGGGTTAGCTTATTGCATTATCTTTGAACTTTTTCCTATTTGGGGTACCCTATTATTGGATGTATACTCATGAAAGAATCTCATTTGATTCTTTGCCTTTGTTGATCTAGGTTTGTTATTAGATTTTCAAGATGAGGCTTGGTATTTGGGTCTTACCACTTACCCTTCTTTTGTTCCAGGGTTTGTTGGTTAATAAAAACACTAAGAACTGAGCCAAATGGGATCAAAATATCAGCCTTATTAAAGGTAAAGTTGGATTAGAGGTTTCAGGTTGGGCTTGAGGCCAAAATGGAGTTTCCTATCCTTCCCCTCTAAACTGGGAATAGTAGAATGAGGACCTCAAGACTATGAATCCCTCGTGTCTTACTCCTGGGAAATAGAACACGAATTCCTTTTCCTATGTAGAAAAGAGAAAGGAAATATATACTGCCAAAAGTTGTTATTCTCCCTGTGACAATACAATTGTTAAAGAGTAAAGTGTGTCATGCAATCCCTGACCCACCTCCAGCAATAAAATACACAAATACGAAATTTTGTAGATAAAATCTAAAGATATTACTAACTTTAAAATTATCTTAAGGTACTACTTTTAACCCTTTCTTTTGGGTACATGATTAGAATCTTTGGTTTGCAAGTAATTGTAATCTACTTTGGGACCAAAAGTGAATTAACTGGAATGACTCTGGGCTAACTTGCAGAATTGTTAGAAGAGTTGAAACAGCCAAGTCTGTGGAAGAACAAGAACCAAGGAGCCTCAAATTTCCAAAGCAGGAGCTTATAGATACTCTCCTGCAATGCTGTCATCAGATACCTCAGCTGTAGATGCCTTCCTTCTTTTCTGCACCCTTGTGCAAGGTTCAGAATTTTTTGAGAGAAATTCTGTTTCAGCTTGGGACAAGTATTTTATCAGTAGACCACAATCATCTTGACTCAGAGAGATACGGAGTAGATAAAGCTCCCCTCCCCGCATTGTGAGGGGGGCAGACCAAGGTAGAAGGAAGAGAGAGAAACTATACTGAGCATACCAAAGAATAGTAACCATCTGTTCCTTTTTTCAGCCATTATTTATTGAGGGCCTCCTATCTGATGTATTGTTCTAAGAGGTAAGGGTATAGTAATTAAGAGCAAGTCCTTATTGCAATGAAATTTGCATTCTACCCCACAGAACTGTAGGAAGACAGAGAAGGCCTGTAATCCAGACTCAGGTTTTAGAGATGTTTCATAAAGGTATAAATATATTAGTTTAGACTTAAAGACTGAATGAGAATGCGACGTGGTTTTTAGATCTCATGATTATTTTTTTTTAAGTTTTGTAAAGCTTTGTGAAACATTCTGAATGCTTTTAGAACATTTATATCAGAAAGCTCAAATTTCTAAAGGCTACTTATAGTCAGTAAGGAAATATATTACCATGAACCACTGCTGATAATTCAGTCTTACTGTACTCTTTTGTATGACCCACAATACTAGTTAGAACACTAATGTTGATCCTTAAGGACTTCATATTTTTTCTGGAACTTTTATATTCCTGGTTCCAGCCTTTTCTCCTTATATACACATAGAGAAATACAAATATTTACACAGATGTATACTTTAGGAGGAGAAACTATATAGTTTTACAAATGTAGAGAGAAATGCATTTCTGTAATTTAAAACTTACATTTATAGGCAGGTATATGTATGCTAATGGAAGGATCCATACATATTAACTATATGTAGGTCAGACATTATGTCACCACATTAAAAATTCCTAGAATGTGGTGCTTTGGTAGCTTATATTTGCTCCCTAAGATTTTCATTTCTTCTTTGTTCCATCAAAACCAGGTTATTCTTTGTCATATTTTACTTTGTTGTAATCTGGGAGAAATTGGTTTGAATTATAGGTTAAGAGTCAATAAAATACATATATTTATCATTAAAGTAAAATGTAGAGTATAAATGTAACAGGTATTTCGACTCAGAACTTGTGGGTTTATTTTTTCATGGAGGTTGTGAGAAGTCTGACTAGCTAGTAGGGTACACATACGTAAAACTTGATTTATTCATGCCATGGAAAGATTCTTCATTTTAAAAAAAAGATTTACTTCCAGTTTCATTCAAATAAGGAATATCATATTTTTATCTACATTTTAGAGGCAGTCCTAGAATATTAGAGCTGGCAGTATGTCTCTTTAAAGGAGTATTTTCAGGTTGTGGTGGTCACCCATTATTAGGCCATGACTTATAGTCATTCACTTTCTGCATTTCCCTTTTGTACGTTTTGCTAATGAAATAGAATGACTCCTAGCAGGGTAAGTATTGTTTTCATGCAGTTCTTGTTTTTAATTACATATGCATGTGTGTATATGTGTGCTAGATTGCAGTGTCAAATATATTTCTTCTAGTAGGCTGTAGTCAACACGTCTGAAGAAAACTACTGCCCTGTATGGTCCAATCTAGACATTTTTGTAAGTGAGGAAGCTCTACTACAGGGAGGTCCAGTAGTTAATTGCACCATCTAGACTAGAACCAGGCAGGTTAAAGGGTTGACCATAGAAACCACTGGGTTAGGCATCAGAAGATTTGGATTTGAGTTTTGTCACAGTATTTACTAAATTGTTACCTTGAGCAGTCATATATTTTCCATGCATGTCTGAGTTTCCTTTTGAGCTCAAAGAAAGCTTGAGGAGAGGAGGGAAATAAATATTCCTAATAAGATTATCTCATAAGATTGTTAAATATATGTGTTGAGATGTGAAAATACTTTATAAACTGTGAAGTGTGCTAATACAAGCTAATATGCTAAATTCTACTGTTGTTACAATAATGCTAGCTCTGTGCTAGGTGTATGGAATATATTGAAATACTTGTTGAGTCAAATACAGGAACAAATATTTTAATACAGCATTAGAAATTCAGCTATCCTATAAAACAAGGTGAGCCTGTTTATGACTGTTTTCTCTTAAAAACAAGTTGAATGTTGAGAAATCTTACTTTATGTGTCTATGTGTGTGTATACTTCTTTTAAAAGGAATTGGTCCAGATGGTCATATCGCTTTCAATGAGCCAGGATCCAGTTTAGTATCAAGGACAAGATTAAAGACTCTAGCAATGGACACCATTTTGGCAAATGCTAAATATTTTGATGGAGATTTGTCGAAGGTGCCAACTATGGCTCTAACAGTTGGTGTGGGGACAGTGATGGATGCAAGAGAAGTAAGAATTCAATGTTCTTTGATGTCTGTAGATTTTGGAGGAATTATGGCACCAGATAATTTTGGCTACATCTTATTCACTACGTAAATTGTTATTTAGCTTTCAGTGACTTCTGTCAGTCTCATTGCCATGTTGAGAATCCAACTAAGTCAAGTCTTCTGGAGCTTATGTAAACTAAGAATCAGGCACCACCCCTTCTGGAATACTGCTACATTGTCTGCTTCTTCACAGTTTGAGTTTCTAAAATCATACTGATCAAATGGTCTGTTATTAAGTGAAATGGTCTGGTGAAAGGTCTGTTGTAACAAAGATGCAATGCTGATTAACACTAAACTATTTTTGGAAGCTCAGGATAATTTAGTGTCAAGTACTTCTTGACTGTGGGAAGATAGCCAGTTAGTTTCCAGCAGAAAAAGAACCCATCGGAGGCTGAACCTGTTCCAAATTTGGTATACGTAAGAAGGCAAATAGTCTGAATAGATCCGGCCTAATTTTTAAATTTTTAATTGGGCTTTCATTTCCTTCCCTGAGAAAAACAGAACAAATTATAGTTTGCTCATGATTATCAGTGGTTGTTACATGGAAACTCCATTCCTTCCTGATAACAAGATGGGAGAGGTTCAGAGGAAAGCACATAGACAAATTATGATGAATAAGAAATGGATCTTAATGTAAATATGTCTAGACTTGAACATACAAATAGAACTGTCATTCAGAATGTTTGGTTTTTCATCTAAAAATCATCACTATGTGAAGAACTTTCACGAGTTGAAATTCGTAGTAATTAAGTTGAGAAAGATTTTAGAGCAATTGTATTTCTAAAATACGAAACTGAAAGTTATACAAATAGATTTCTTACATTTAACAAGATTTAAGTTGTAACAAGCTAATTCTTAGAGTGAACAGAGAGTTATTAAAATACTGATTTTTTTTTTTTCCATTTGGTTTTTCCAACAAAATTTTATGATGCCACTCACCTCACAGTACTCACTCCCAGCATGATTACAGAGAAAATTATTATGGCAAAACTATTTTAGGACTTAATTATTTTCTCAGGGGCCTTAGTGTGCTCTTTTACATCATTCTTTGGAAACAAGTATCATGTCATCATACTTAGTGATTTTCCTATCTTTCATTGTAAGGAGCTTAATCTATACAGATTTTTATTTGCCAGTGGTTTGAACGGTGATGTGGGCTGTTCTTCAATTTTAGTTTCGTTAAGAACAAATACACTTAATAAAATTTTGAATCAATGTGTGGGGAAAATGCTATTGTTAGATGAAAAGTACATATGAATAGTAAACCAATTTCTAAGTGGTTAGTGTGTCAGGAAGAGCTTCACAGTTGGGCAGCTCTGTTAACAAGGACCTTCTGTACACACCTTGGAAGTGACACCCTGGAAGTCATTATAGGTTCCCTTAAGACTTGGGAATTACCAACTAGATAAGGAACCACACCAATCACTACTTTATCACTCTTTCCTGGGCTTGAGGCTTTTACGCTGATGGTACGTGTGAAATGCTCTATTTTTCCAGACTCTGCTTAGCTAAAATGGCACTTTTCGGTTTTCAACTTTCAGAACTCCCTTTCTTGACCATAATTCTTATAGTCAAAGTTACTTATATTTTCTCTTAGACCACTCTGTTCTTTTCCTTTGTAGCACTTTTCACAATTTCTGATTGTTCTTGTATGTTTTCTGGTTTAATATCTTTTTTCTCATTAATTTACAATCTCTGTGAGTTTATAGGTCATGTATATCTAGCACCTTACACTGCCTGTCATATAATAGGTATTTAATATTGGGAATAGTGTGAATGAATTATGTTCATAATTCATGTCAGACAAAATTCTGTCGACAGCTTCATCATTTACCTGAACCATCCAATCTGATTTTTGTTGACTTTTGGCTCTTTGCCAAAGTCTAAATTACCTTCAAAGGATTGAAATTTGTTTTTACTGAGGTATATTTAAAGATAATGTCATATATTTTAAAGGTAATTTCAAGAGAAAACAAATCATTTTCTACTATTGCAACATCTTTAAAATTGTTACATATAATACTTCAGATATTTATTCTTAAGGTGACATAGGAAAAACCAAAAAATTTTAAAATCTGCTTTTGATTTTGCTACCTTACTGAAAATCACCAAGGTCAGTAATGATTTCTTCATTGCTAACACTGGCATCTTCTCTGTAGGTCTTACCCTACTGGGTCTCTTTTCATCACCTACTGCTGTTGACCATGCCTCCCATCATAAAACTCTGCCATTAGTCCTCTTACTTTCTGAGCATTTCTTCTCAGTCTCCTTCTCAAGCTTTTCTTCTTCATCTCCCTTTTGAATATTGCTGTTCCCGAGGGTTTCATTCTGGAGCTGCATATTCACTCTGCATGCTTTGGGGCATGACTTTTTTTTTTTTTTTTAGTTTTATCACTATTCCAAAAAGGTAAAGTACTCTTAATACAGTGATAATAATGTATCTTTATCTTGTACTCCTTCTGAAGCTGCCCATTTTGTATTTCCAACTTCCAGCTGACATCTTGATATTTAGACGCCCTATATTTAAGCTGTCCAAAAATTAAATTTATCCTTCATGAAATTTGTCTTTCCTCTGAATATTCCCTGCCTTGCTGAATAGCAGCACTCACCATGAAAATTATCTGAGCTTGAAATGTGTCCATTCTCGGTTTCTTTATATCTCATTAGTCACCAAATCCCAACCATTTAACAGATAACTTAGAGGTAAATAAGGATCCCGCCCTCCATCATTACTGCCTATTAAATCTATATATCCATTTTTTTCAAGGATTATTGCAAACCTCTTCTCAATCACAAAAATGGTAAAGATTCATTCTGATATATATATACTTAGATTTGCGCATGTTCTCTGAATTGCAGGCTTTTAGGAATTTGGGACCAAGAGCTTGGATTTTCTATTAGTTCGTGAGGGTATTCTTTGTCTTGTGTGCTTAAAGGGCTGTTCTTACATTTAAGTAGATCCCTAATCCTTCTTTAAATCTAGGGTTTGTGTCAAGACAACTTTGATAACATCTGTTTCATAAATAGTCTTCAGGCTTCTTTCTCTAACTTTCAAAGTAATATCTGCTGTGTTGATTGGATTAGAGCAGTTTGGTATATCATTCCTGGTTATGTAAATTCTTTGTTGACCCTCAGTTCTGCTTTTGCAAAACAGCCCTTTTCTTTCCTTTTTTTCATTTTCCTGGTCACTTCTGCACATCAGTATCTAATGTATTAATAAGAACCTGCATTTATGGTTTATTCAGTAACACTTCATAAGAAGATACTATTTTATTTTCTTAAACCAGAAGAGAATTACTTAATGCTTGCCTTTTACCTTGAAGAACAAAAATAAATACCTCGAACTGTGAAGAAATATGTAGCTATTTTTATTTTACCTTCGAGAAGAATATTCGTGCTAACATCTTTCTTTTAAAAAAAAAAAAGAGCTTTTTTAGTCATTTGAAACAAATTTTAAGAATTAATTAACATGTCATGGTCATGACTTTTCAGGTAATGATCCTCATAACAGGTGCACACAAGGCATTCGCTCTCTACAAAGCGATAGAAGAAGGAGTAAATCACATGTGGACTGTTTCTGCTTTTCAGCAGCATCCTCGAACTATTTTTGTGTGTGACGAAGATGCTACTTTAGAATTAAGAGTTAAAACTGTGAAATACTTTAAAGGTGAGCATTGAAATTTCAGAAGCAGACTGTGAGAATGTCCAATTGTAGATGACAATTAAAACTTAGTAGACTGTGGAGTTACATCCTGCTCTGTGCCTATTGAGACCAGCATTTTGCCAACACAGTAGCCAGTTCTTTTTAAGGAAAAGAAAAATCTCATCTCAAATAATAGTAGCTTTCAGAGTAGTTTCCTATTTTTTTCTTGAAATCCAAAATTTAATAAAATATAAAATATTTTACTTTCATATTGTATATATAAGATTAAATAATCCAAAAGGAAATACACATATGTTACAATGTTCTTTTCTTTGTTTCCCTGTCCCACCTTCCTCACCAAGCTATGGTTTAGAATCTAATCAGCTTATAAGTTGGGTCACCCACAATTTCAAATTATTCCCATACACCAATTAATAACGGTTCAGTGTCAGAGCAGTGTGGAATGAACTCTGCAAGTAAGCAGGGGTTTGACTGCCCACACTTTTGTATGTAGCTTGTTCTTTTGACTCTTCTGCAGTCTAGTTCAGTAATTCTCAAGCCTTACCGTACCAGGTTGTATATTTGAAACCCCATGTGCTTGATGTAATGGGTGATTTAAGAGATTTTTAAGGAAAATTTGACTATTTAGAAACCATTCCCTGCTTAAGAGTGAATTCCACATATAGATACACACACATAACAACCTGTATAAATAGGTGCTCTTTATAAAGTACTTGTATTTCATATAGCTGATATGGAAATACTATAGAACTGCTCATATATATATATATATATATATAGGTTCTATATGTATATATATCCGTAATTCATAGTGTGTATAGTATGTGTACTGTTGATATTACATGAATATGTATTTTTAATCTTTTTACTCTAGTTACTAGGTGTTTATTTAACATGTATTAGAAAAAATACACTAAACTGATCAAACCTATATTCCATGAGTATCAGTATTGACAGAGATAAAGAAGTTACCATATTTTACTGCCTCTGAGACACATCTTTTTTCACATCTATCTTGACTAAAATTGGGATGTGTTTAAAATTGGTCATTATCAGTTACCTGGTAGCATTTTTTCTTAATGGTATGTAAAATAATGTGTCTTACAGTCTTCAGCATCTCATTCATGAGATAATAGTATATGATTTTAAATTATGTTAATTTAAAGGAAATCTTTAACTCATAGTTCATGTAAATGGTGTGAATGTGGCAAAAATCTTGAAGATGAATCACAAATGAAGTTTAATGAATTGTGAACAATCAAAATTTTGATCCTACTATAACTATAATAACTATAAGTTCTTTATTTGCACTTAGCTGTTGTGAGCACTTTCCTATTTCCCTGTTCTTCAAAAGCATTTTTAATGGCTTTATAAGTAGATGTATCATAATTTACTTAAATCTTTCCTTACTGTTAAATGCTTAGATTATTTCCAGTCATTTATATTTTTATCAAAAATTATTTTTTACCAAGCCACAAAAGTATCAAATTAAACTGAAATATTGTCAAGTTTTTAAATAAGTTGGCAGGTAAAAGAGAAAGATCTATGATGAGTTGTGAATAAGAGCCCTTGTATGAAGTTTTACCCATATATTTCCATGTAGTCTTTCATTTTATTACAAATACTAGATTCATTGAAAAAATTAATAGAAGGAATCCCTATTATCCACATATTTTAATGCCAGAGATTTATTTAACATTCCCATGTTCTGGTACCAGCAATCCTTAGGTAGACCCTTATGCTTATCAGATGTTGTCAGTTACTTTTGTAATGTTTACATTTTAGTGAAGTAAATATTTAATAAGATACTTAATAATAGCCAGTACTTGTATGACCACGCATTACTCAAAATACATTATACTTCATTTACTTAATTCTCACAATTCAGTGAAGTGGGTATTCTTAAAATCCTATTTACAGATGAGCTAACACGCTTAATAGAGATGTTAAGTTACCCAAAGTCATAGGGCTCATATGTGGGCAGAGCTGGGTAAGTGAAATCAGGCTTATCTGGCATCTGGGCTTTTGTCCACTGTTGATACTGCTTCATAGAAGAGGAATAAAACTCTGGCTATCTTTATCATATTTCTGTTCGTTGCATTGCTTTCATACCATAATAATTGCTTCCAAAAAGGTATAGACATAGGTTAAAGAGCATTTAAAACACAAGAGACGTAGGTGATAACATGTATTTTGTTCTTTAATTCATCTATCCAGATTCTAAACTTTTCTGAAACATTTTGAAGTATAGACTATTGAAGAGAGAATCGCTGCACTGCTCTTTTGAGGACATTGTATATTCTACTATGCATCTGTATATATTTCTGGAGAGGTTCAGGGTATCAGCCTCAGAGTGCCTCCCATTAATATGGAGAAAAATGGAATTGAGATATTATTCTGGGCTGTATGCAGACCTCATTTTACAGTAAGGTATTTTAATACAGGGTAGAAGTGAATATTCATAAACTTACATGTATTATAAGTATAGTTTTATATTTTGCCATATTCTCATTGAGTTATTTTATCACTTTAAGATGTACTGAAGGATATGTATCCTGTAGTTACCTTCTGTAATTCTTCAGATTTCTGTCACATTACTACCCTTTCTTCTGCCATCACTAAAATGTACATACAAGGGCTCTAAATATTTAGGTCCTAAAGAAAATCTAGGTCAACTGCATCGAAAACAATAAAAACCATTAGCAAGTGGAAGTTCATTTCAGTATATACCTTTGGAAGATACAAGTAAATCACAGGAAAACAGTCTAGCATTCAATGTTTTTTTCTAATTTTTTTGTTTTTGCTGATTTTATATAAAGCCTTTGTTTTATGTCCTTGAGAATATATTTTCAAGACCTCATCATTATGGTGAACATTTTTTTTGTTTGTTTCAACCTTTGTAAGTCCTCCTCAGTAGCTTGATTGAATGAGTTCAGATTGAGTCAAAACCATAAAATTGACATTTAGAATCTATGACATTTAACTTCTTCTGGCAGTATGTTAGGAAGTTTATACATCTTAGTACTCAGAATTTATTTTTTTCTGTTAATGATTTAAGTAGCCATGATTTGTTTCTATCAAAATCTTGTATAAAAAATTGTCAGTTTTACCTTAAGTCATAATAAATTCTTTATGTATCATCCAAAATGCATTTCTAGTTTGGAAATAGCCTTATATGTAGAAGTTATAGCCAATGTATAGTTAAATTTTAGAGTTGAATTTTTAATGTTTATTCTGATATTTTGTGTTTTCAAGCTCTGATGTATTATTTCCATGATTAAAGCTGTGAGTGAGTGATAGATGAATTGTATCAAGTAGAATGATCCTATTAATTGCAGCTGCTTCTCCATAAGAGGTTACATCTTCTAAACGGAGTGGCTAAAATTACCACTGTTTTTGTTGTCCCCTCTCCTGAGTTTCTCCACTTTCCTATTTTACTGCTCCTTACATTCTGGTTGTTGAAATGGATTAAACTTCTCAGTTAAATCCTGCTTTAAATAGGATTGGTTCTGTTTAGAGATAACCATCTGGTAAATAGTTTTCTTTAGCAAATACTTCTTCTGCACTATAAAAATTACCCTTTAATGTATATTTTTGGTAAATAAAAATTATATTTTCCAGTTAGTGTCATCAGCCAAGAAAACAGGACAAAATGCCTTCAAGTACATAATCTCTTGCATGGTGTTAGTTTAAAAAAAAAAAAAAAAAAAAAAAGTCTAAGAAGTATCTCTTTCTGAAAGTAGTTGACTCACCATCATAAAAAGTTGGCATATTAAGTGATTTGAGAAAATAAAATGTAATATATTTCATTAAAATAAAAGCTCCACAAAGGTAGGGACTTAGATTTTGTTCACTGCATTATTTCAGCATCTGGAAGTGTGCCTGGTACATTGGGGGCATTTGATAAATTGTGGGTAGGTAGTTGGGACAGGTAGATGGATGGGAGAACACAAGTCTATGAAACTACCACCGTCTAAGCATTAAATGACGTAAGTCACCCTATGAAGCCCAAAGGATATTAAATAAAGAGCAAGAGTTAAATCGTAGTTGAAGAAAACTTTGAGTTGATAGAGTGGAAAGCCCTAGAGAATGGGTAGTAGCTCTCATATTGGGAGGAAACAGCATAATTTCTAACAGCACAGCTACAAGGAAGAGCTAACAGGAGCAGAACAAGTTCCCATTAATAGACTAGAGAACAGTTGAAGTATATTGATAAAATGGGACTAGATTGTATGTATGTATGTATTCTTAGTAATCTCTACACACAACACGGGGCTTGAATTTACAAACCCAAAATCGAGTCGCATGCGCTTCAACTTAGCCAGCCAGAAACCCTGGGCTAGATTATACTTTGAAAGCAAACGGGAATGTAGAGGTTAAGAGCGCAAAGGAAAACCAGGGTTCACCTCTTTTGGGTCACGGACCACTATGATAATCTGGTGAAGAGACCGCCCTCAGGAAAGAACGCACACATGCACACACACTTGCAGACACAAATTTGTATATTAACATGGGAGAGTCAAGGACTCCTTGAACCTTCTCTAGCTCTATTACATCCTAAGGTTGGGGCTGTACTTGATTGCTGCCAGGCGGGCAGCTTCCAGGTGGCATCAGTTTGGGAGTCAGAAATGATTCAGTATTGACTGCTCTACATTTTTCGCATTTGAAGTTTAAAACTTTGGTTATGTTTAAGTATGGAGTCCTCAACTTTTTAATGGCACCTTGGATTTTTTGACTAACCTCCTTCAGTATAGTTTGTTATCACCCCAATTGTAAATACATGTCAAAATCGTGGAAAATAATTTGCCAGATGAACGGATAGGATAATACTTCGGAGAACTTAACTATCCCAGTTTAACAACAGTTCTCTGAGTTCCTGGGCTGAAGTCTGGTAGAGAAGTGCCAGAGGATCGAACTCAACAGCTTTATAGGATAAAATTAAAATGTATTAACCACGTCAGTATTGAGATCTGTTATTTTGCCATATTGAAGCTTTGAAGGCAAGAACTGCTGCTACTCCAAAGGAATTTGTACTCAATATCTACAGCTTCATAAATAATTGTAAATTGCTATTTGCTAGGTAGTACAACCAAACCTTACGAAACATTTCTATTTAAAATACATTTTTCAATAAAACTTAACTATTTTGTATCAGATGGGAACCAGCATACTTATGGTATCTTATAAATTCTTGTTTTCTAAGGTAAATGAGATAATTCAAAATTAAAAATAAAACTAGAATTGTGCTTTTTTTTCTTTAAGGTTTAATGCATGTGCACAATAAACTTGTGGATCCACTATACAGTATGAAAGAAGGAAATTGAAGGAGATTGGAGCAAATTCTACTTGAATGAACAGAACACTTTTATAAGTAGTAGATGAATTTTCAGCTATGCAATATTATAAAACATGGGGATTTTTTGAAGACTGTCATTTTTGAAGTCCAATATCTATATGTTAAACATTCCAGATTTAGAATGTGTCCATTTTATACTAAGGTTTAGAAGTAGTTGGCTGTCAAAAATAGCTGTTTATTATAAAGTACAGAAGCCACACAGCCACTCTGTAAAACATCACAGAAATGAAATGTCTGTTTAAAACTTTCAAGTCATTTTAAATATGAAGAATCTATACATCAAATATTATTCATATGAATCTGGTGGCATTCTCAGAGTTTTATTTTTTAATCATATAAAGACACTCCAAGCCTTTCAGATATCAATCATTGCAAACCTTTACTTTTGGAATGTAATCTTTGTATTTCCTGTGCATTACACACAAGCTTTTCTGCACGTGGTTGCCTTAGTCATCTTTCTGCAGTAGCATTTGGACATCAAAAGTCCTGCTATATATTGGAACAGAGAATCTGAAGAGATGCCAGTGCCTAAAAGTACAGTTTACGTCCTTTTGGAAAGTAT
Source organism: Enhydra lutris kenyoni (assembly GCF_002288905.1). Classification (NCBI taxonomy): domain Eukaryota; kingdom Metazoa; phylum Chordata; class Mammalia; order Carnivora; family Mustelidae; genus Enhydra; species Enhydra lutris. Next base: position 31,448,245 of record NW_019154105.1, read on the forward strand.
GTATAAGTGCATGATTTTTGTGCACCACCTTCTATAGCACTTTTTTACAAATGTGCTCTTATTTTTATTTAATGACTTGGGTTCATGCTTTTAATATAAGTATTTTGGCAATTATGAACTTTATACCTAGCAACGCACTTAAAGAAATTCTTTTGAAGACAATTTTCTGATTATTGTTAAATTCATAAATGATTAGCTTTATTCCTGACTTACATGTCTAAAAGGATAACATGATGAAATATTTATAAAGGAATTACTGTAAACTTAAAATTGCCATTAACTTGCATCATTAAATTGCAAATAAAAGTATATTGTTTTCTATCTTTAACTCAAATAAAGCTTATAATAAATAAAGGTTATCTAAATTTTATTTCCAGAAGTAAAACTGACTACATGCATTTGAGATATTCCAACATTAGTAGTAGTATTGATTCTGCATTTACTTTTTGTTTGTTGCCATCAGGAATTTAGGAGATTTAAGTTAAAAGACAATAATTCTACCTATAATTTAGTAGTTGCTCAGTGGGGAGTAAAAAATTCTCCCATTTCTTCAGCATATTTTGCATCGTATAAGCCCATCACGGAGAAGCATTACTTACATAACTACTTAATAGAAATGTGACTGAAACGTATTTATAATTAAGTTCCTTAAAATAAAAACAGCAAAAAATAAATAAAAGTAAATAAAACTGTTTGTATAAAATATGTTCCTTAAATTCCAAATAATGTAGTTATAATTGCCTTGAGTGATACACATGGTCCTTAAATGACTAGTAAGTCATATCATCTTCCAGTCACACATCTGGTAATAAAGTACTGTGTTACTACAAACCACCCTATCTTAGAAAGTGATAGTATTATAGTGAAAACGCTAAAGATAACTGTTTTGGTGCATGATTCAACTTGTTATTTCTGTGCTTTAAATGTGCTAGGTGAAACACAATTTAGAAGATCTATCACTGCCCTTGATTTTAGGGGACTAGTTTGAGTCAAGCTCATGTACTCAAGCCCCTCAGCAGACTGATTTCTGGCCACTCTAACTCCCTAACTCAAAGGCTAAGCTGCTATTAAAGAACAAAGAAGCCTATTAGATATCCACAAGGCAATAAAGCATGGCAGCTAAAAATTGGTAGGGTTTGGATAAGGAAACCACTGTTTGAATTCCAGCTCTGTCAACTACTGACACCGGCACGTATAAGTCTGAGCTGCCAGCCCTTACGATAAGGTGGTAATAGTACCTGTACCTCAACTGTTGTATAGATTGAGGAAATGCCTATGGAGCTCAGCTCAGTGGCTGTCATATACTCAATAAATGGTGGCCATTCTAATACTCATATTTAAATGATTGTAATGTTTGCAAAAATGTTAAGGTCCTCTGGGGAATATACTTAGAAGGCACACAACTCCGTATCATGAAAATCATCTGTTTGGGAGAATGGTCAGGGGAGAGAACTTACGCTTATACTAAAAAATTTGAAAAATACTTTTATCACTACTACTAATACTGCTTAAAGGAAGAGAACTAAATGTGTCTAAATTATACACATACTAATAAAGCACAAATATTAAATGGTAGACACATGGTGCATACTTTGTGCCAGGTACCAACCTGTAACTTTCACCTGATAATAATGGTAGAACAGAACATTTAGAAATTATATGTAAATGCTCTTCTAGTTTCAAATATACTACTCAAAATACAAGTATTATGGAACCTCATATTTCAACTGTTCTATTACAGCTAGAGAGGACAGGGAAGATACCTGAGCAGATGATATAAGTAGGACAAAGTCACAGGTTAATTAACTTCTATACACAATTTTAAGTAAATCCCACTACCTTATAGTTAGAATTACCTCATTATGTAATAATCCTAGTATAAAATACATTGATAGTCTTATCCCTAAAAGACATTTACCTCATTTAGTTCATTCAAGGTACAGAACAAAATTCAATGGCTAAAGTATCTTACTGTAATACAAGTTGCCCTCTAGTTTGTTCACTAACGGTGAATGGAGGTAAGAACACATGCTTTGAAGCATGACAGCCATTTACTGGCTGTGTGACATCAAGTTAACTAAAGCTTTGTCTCAACTATGAAATCTAGACAATAATTACTAAAATTGCTATTAATAACAGCTACTGCTAACACCAAACACCTATTGCTTTGCACCCAATGCATGTTAATAAGCCCCTACCCTTATTTTAATTTAGATGTGTATTAAACTGTTTCATTTATAAAAATTTTAACAAAAACTAGACAGCACATGTTCAGCTAGAAAGCTACTGACTTTATTTAATAACTGACTGCTATAAATCTAAATTTATCCAGCTAAACAAACTGATACTTAGGTGATTCTGAAAATATCATAGACTTGAATTAGATAGAATCTTAATTATGGGGTCGTTCAGTGTAAGAAAAAATGTGCATGAAAACAAAATAGTTAAGATTCACTAAACACTACTGTGTCATACACTGAGTATTTTAAACATACTATATGATACAATCTTCACAACCACCTATGGAGGTAAATAACAGCATAATCCTGACTTCACTAAAGAGTAAACAGAGAAGGTAAGTAATAATTTACCTTGCTCTAGCGAGTGGTGGAACAGAAATGTGAAACCGGACAATATGGCTTCAGAATCCAAGTTCTTAACCCACCCACTACTTACTTTTCAAAGAGCTAATAGATTCTTTAAACCTAAAAACCCAGAAAGCAACCAGCAAATTTTATAATTTTCATTGTCATCAACATATAAATTATGAAAAAAATTAAAAGATACACAAGTTTTAATTTATGAAAATTCACTGTATTTTTTTCCACCAATTACTTATCACATTGTGTTCTTAGAACTTTTATGAAAGCATCTTTTGGAACTTCAATGTTGCCAATTTTCCTCAGTTTTTTTTTTCCTTCTGCTTGTCTCTTCAAAAGTTTCATTTTTCGGGTAATATCACCACCATACTGAAAAATATTTTTAAAAATTGGAAGTCCAAATCACTCCACAGAAAATCATACAAGTACAAACAGACAACAGAATTATAATAACCTTACAGTTATTACCCATGAGGTAGACATCTGCAAAGTTACTTTTCTAATCACCTCCATAGCAGATCATAATTTAACATCTCAAAGAATGATAAAGGGTTTATTTATTTTTTGGATGGAGATGGAAATCACCAAGGAAACCCAACATTATGTTATGCATGTCAAGAATAATTATCAAGCCTCTTACTGATTCAAGTCTTAAAATTCTGGATCATATAGCCGTAGTCTAATAAATTCACACAGGCATAACTGTGCCAGTCTGACACTAAGGATTTAAAAAAGCATTAACCATTTATTTCTCATAACTGAGTTAAGAAATTTTAATAGAGGAGACCACAAACGGCAAAGCAATGTAGGAGAGGTGGATTTCAAATTGCCATACTCTTTCCCAGAGTAAGACACAGTCATTGTCTTCAAAATTTCTCCTTATAAATTAGATCAATAAAACATGTTATCCTGATCATAACTATTACAAAAATACTGAGTAGTACTTCATATAAGGGAAATTTTTATAAATAAGATGGAAAAATAAAAATGTTATCAAAATGAATATATTAACAGTCAAGCTGAGATACACGTATTTAAAAAGAAAACTAGAGATGAAATGATTATTATAAAAACAATGGAAACCAATAGATTTATATCTCCCCTCTTACTTTAAACGCATGAAAACAGATATATTAATAAAAAGTAGAATACTGGCAAATACGTACACATTTTGCCAAAACGTTTTTCCTATAAGCTTTCACACTGTAAAACAAGAAATTTTATATAAAAATTATATCGTTTCAATATACTCTTTATAAGAATTTTATTTTTAAAAACAATCTCCTTTGCAGATTTAAATAATCATGTCATACCTAAGTAAAACTGCCATAAACAAATAGCTCAAATGCTCTTGCATCTATTTTTATGTATTTGACATAAAACAGAAAATGGATTCAACATGAACATCAACATAAATTTTATTAAGAATAAAAAATATCAGGGCTTGTGGGTAGTCTTGATTTAGGCCAAATTCAAGAGTAAGTATAACATCCTAACATCATTTCTGGCTCAACCTAAAACTGTTCTTACTACTACTACTTCCAAAAAATTGAAAAATGGTTATCACATTACTAACTCTACCACATGTGGGTTAAGAGTGACTAGGAATATAAAAATATTATTTCTTTTATAAAGCCCTTTTCAGGGCAAACTAAATAATTTTAATATATCCACCCAAACAGATACAAACTAATCTATTTCTACAGTGTTTCTAAGAAATTTAGAAATTTTAAAAAGTTCCATTTATATGTATTTCTTGTAAGATATAAAAATCTATTTTTTTTTCCCCCTCTAAGGTATCTTCTACCTCAACACACATGTTGGAATTATTTGCTATTTTAAATTGTGCTTTCCAGGATGTTCCCTAGTTATCAACTATGTTCTGCCTAATCTCTGGGTACTCATGAAATTCAAAACAATTAACTAAAACTAAATTGACTTAGGAAATGAAATTCACTTCAAATATAGGCATAAAATTTGTCCCATGACTATGTAAAATGTTGGCTCTAATTTCACCACTACTGATACATGTAGGTTTGGGTTTAAACTACAACTGAATGGCAATTTCCAACTAGGGGACACTTCTGATTTTCCAGAAACCGAGGAAATAAGTTACACAATAACTTACTGCACTTACTGTTACTAGTAGAGCAGCTTATTCCGTGTTCTGATTTGTGTATCACATCTCTCATACAAAAAGACCAGTTTTCTACATAAATTAGTCTATCTTCAATGTCTACTACAGATCACTTAATCTACAATACAAAACTCAACATGCTAGCATTCCTCTGTCAACTCTCTAATCTCTAAATTGGGTAGTTCTGAAAAGTGATATTAAGTGCTTCAAGTAAAAATCATAATTTAGTTTTGTCTTTTGGAAGAGTATCTCCAAAACCTTTTTTTTTTTTCCCTCAAAACTTCTTAAGTTTCAGTTGCTATTAGCTTAGAAGCCATACCTTACCCAGGAAATTCAGTAGTCATTCAGTAAAATGAGTGGAAATAAAGCAATTCCTCAAACCCATGCCCATTATATTATTATAAATAATATCACTAAGTGTTAAGTAAATCAACAATTATCAATTAAGTGGAATTAAAAATCAGATTAGTATTTCTACAAGTAGGAACAAAGTTTAGGCCAATGTGACGTTAAATTTTTCAATATTATTTCATAATACAGTTCTAGTCTTATCATTTCTAACCATTTGCCATTTCTAAAACAAGAACAGAAATGAATCTCAACTCACGTTTCTCTTGCAATGATTTTACTTCCAACAGCAGCCTGAACTGCTATCTCAAACAGCTGCCTAGGAAGAGACTCCTTGAGACGCTCACAGACGGCTTTGCCAACAGAGTGTGCTTTGTCTCTGAGAGAGAAAATGCAACTATTTACATATCCTAAATATGAATACTGAAAGTACCTTTCTAGTCCATATGCATAATCAACGTAAAGGTGATTTCTCAAAGAGATTCAAATGGAACTCATCTGTCATGAACATCTCTCACTCTGAATCATGTGACTTTCTGACTGCAAAAATAACATTATGACCATTACAGGCAATGTAGAAAAACATACATAAAAACCATTATTGGGCGCCTGGATGGCTCAGTTGGTTGAGCGACTGCCTTCGGCTCAGGTCGTGATCCTGGACTTCCAGGATCAAGTCCCGCCTCGGGCTCCCAGCTCTTTGGGGAGTCTGCTTCTCCCTCTGATCTTCTCCCCTCTCATGCTCTCACTCATTCTCTCTCAAATAAATAAAGAAAATTAAAAAAACAAAAAACAAAAAAACAAAACCATTATTGATGCCATTCCCTTTATCCGCAGAAAACCAGTGTTAAACATTTTAGGATGTCTATGTTAAAAACATATATCCTTCCATTATTTTCCTGCATATGTTTGATATTTTATAGTTTGAATCATAGTGAATATATGTCTACTCTTTATTTAATAGGCATTTTTATGTCACTTAAGACTATTTCATAGTATAATTTTAATAGCTTAACAGGATTATTAAAGAGGTGCTCCATTATTTATTTTTATCAATTTGCTGAACATGTAGGATATTTCATTTTTTATTATAAAACTATATGAATATAAAAAATTTTTTGTTCTTAAAAAAAAAAAACTTTTTGTTCTCAATTTTAAATCTATCATAAAGTTTAAAACCATTTCTTCTACATTACTCTGGTGAGGGAAATATTTCTTTCCAAGACACTCTTCTTTTTAGCTATTGCAATTCTATTCTTTCACATTTAACAGTATGGAAAAAGAATGGAAAGAAAAACTAGTACAAGGAAATTTTTTCTTTTTAAAGATTTTATTCATTTATTTGACAGAGAAAGATACAGCGAGAGAGGGAACACAAGCAGAGGGAGTGGGAAAGGGAGAAGCAGGCTTCCCACCAAGCAGGGAGCCCAATGCGGGGCTCAGTCCCAGGACCCTGGGATCATGACATGAGCCGAAGGCAGCCGCTTAACAACTAAGCCACCCAGGTGCCCCAGTACAAGGAAATTTAATTACTTGTAAGTTTTCAAAATATAGCTGTCAAATAAAAATAAATAATCCATAATTAAATAAAAACATGTCAAAAGTGGTTACTTTCACATTCCATGATTAGTTTCTATTTGACTTACTTGTGTACAATAGTTACCAGCTCCTCTACAGGATTTCCATTCAGTAGAATATCCATTTTTACAAGTTCTGCAGTCTGGTAGCCCGCATCTTCGTAATCAAAACTAACAAGAAAGAGCATCCAAGTAATAGATAAACATACTTCCCAAAAGACTGTATTATTTTTCTTTGCAAAACATTTTTTCTAGGGGCACCTGGGTGGCTCAGTGGGTCAGAGCCTCTGCCTTCGGCTAGGTTGTGATCCCAGGGTCCTGGGATCGAGCCCCACATCGGGCTCTCTGCTCAGCAGGGAGCCTTCTTCTCCCCCTCTCTCTCTGCCTGCATCTCTGCCTACTTGTGATCTCTGTCAAATAAATAAATTTTAAAAAATCTTTAAAAAAAAAAAAAATTTTTTTCTACCCATTCTCTTACACCTGACCCAAAGAGCTATCAAAATAGTAAATATACATTTCACATAAATGGGATCTACATGACCACAGTGAGGAACAAACTCCCTCAACTTTTTACATTTACAAAATGAAAGGCAAAAGCAAGGGAAACATGCTTCACAGGGGAAAGGAAAATAAACTTGTAAGCCAGTCTAGGAAAATGGGACACTGAAGGCAAATGTCACCTTCTTCCCAATGTTTCCTCCCAAGAGCTGGCTGGCTGTAGACAACAGTATATATTAATGTGTCATTCTCCAAGATTCATTAAGTATGGATTTCTGTTTAGCTTTCTATTACCAGTTAAATAAATGCTATGGTACTGATAAAGAGTCACTGTAAATAAGAAATTTGGATTTCTTACACTACTCTTCGGCTTAAAGCTTCACAGGGCTTGAGGATGAAATGAGTTAATACGTGTAAAGCACTGAAACAGTACCTAATACAAAAGCAGTGTTTAAAACAGAGCCTAGCTTAGCATATTAAAGCACTTGATTAGCATCAGCTATTACTATTACAAAATATGGCAAAAGCTTACAATGCTAATCAAAACAGGTTTAACTCTCAAAACGGAAGTCTAATGAGAAAGAAACTTTCATTATGCTTACATGTCTTTTAAACTATGGATAAGAACATATATAGTCCTAAACTGTCTTAATTTTAAAAACAAACTAATGCCTAGAGCTGCTAATTTTTGGTTTCTAAAGCAAGAAGGTCGTAAGTTGATACTAATACTCTCTAAAACCATAAAAACCATATTACCTAAAGTTTTGCTAAAATCCTTTCAATAAATATTAAGCATTTACTATATGAAAGATATCACCTTAAGTATATGCAGAAAAATAAAATCTAGACATAGTCCCTAGATTTCACCTGTTTACAACTTTAAAATTCTGTGCTCCAAAATTTTAGAATTTCTTCATTCATTTTTTTCCAAAAGAAACAATTAAGCAAACGTCTCTGTTTCCAAGCCAGCCAAATGGAAACCTAATCTCTATTCAAAACACAGATTATTCATTCAACTGTACCCCTGGATGCAGGAACACATTTAGGACTCAAAAAAGCTACGTGCAGGTTTAAGGACAAACAGTTGCATCAAGTTAAGTATGAGAAGCAGCCTCACTACAGTCCTCAAATAACAAAGGAATTCTTTTTCTGCCCCAGCTGCAGAAGATTCTTGCCACCTGGAATAAGAGAAATTGTTCCTTATCTAAGTCCAGGAGAGGCCAATGACTAGGCTAGACAGACTACAGTGCATTTTTATTCTTAGGAACTGACTACATGTAAAAAAGATCCATCTTGAACATAAGAATCACTTTAATTCTTTCATTAATCTGAAGTATGTTTAAGTTTCTAAGCTAAAAGATTTTAAGACCACTTAATTCATAAAGGGGTATCTAAATGCAAACTACAATTGACAGACTTCGTTAAAAATGTTTATAAACACTCAGCTTAGTAATTATTCTTTTAACCACAATAATTTTTATTTTTGCTTGTTTAAAGATTTTATTCATTTATTTGTCAGAGAGAGAGAGCACAAGCAGGGGGGGAGAGCAGCCACCAGAGGCAGAGGGAGAAGTAGGCTTCCCGCTTAGCAAGGAGCCTGACTCGGGGCTCAATCCCAGGACCCTGTGATCATGACCTGAGCTGAAGGCAGATGCCTAACTGACTGAGCCACCCAGGCGCCCCACAATAACTATTTTAATGACATGCTGCCTCAATTCATTCTACTTTAAATCCCACTGCCACTTATTTGCTTATGTTCTTGTCTGAAAGAAGACACATAAGAAAAAAATTGGCTGAAAAGGTAGAAAAAATAGTTTCTCAATGCAAAAAAAAAAACACAAAGAACACTCCTTTGTATCAATTATGATAACTTTCACTCTAACACTCATTTCATAAAGCTAAATTTCCAGATCACTGTAGCATGTTCTCTGAACACGAATCTTTCTTTGAATGTATTAAATATGCCTGCACATGCACGTAGGTGCATGTGTATTTTACAGATGTGAATGCTCATTTTCCCTACTTTCCCAGCGTATTTTATATTTTCTTTAATATCCCAATATATGCTATCCAATAACATAAGATCTCAGGGTATTAAGGGCATCTAGACTTATTTACCCCAACATAAAATACTCCCAAAATGCTATGCATGGAGTTCTTTGTTACTTAGTATTAAATCTTCCTTCACTTCTATCAGGCTGTTCCTCTATACACTCCTGGAGATTAGACAATGGTTTTCATAATGTGGACCACTTATTCTGGAAGACCAAGTTAATAAAGTGTTCACAGGTATGGGGACACATGTAGCATTTTTTTACAGACTAAATATGTACTTCTGTTTTCCAAATATATTCAGGTGCTCCTAGGATTATATAACACACGAATCCCATGTGCCACCATACAAATGTGCCACTAAGATCACAGTAGCTTCCTGAAATTACATATAATTTTTAACGGACAGAGGAGTATACTCTTTCATGAAGAGGACACTAATTTTTTTTATTAGAAGGCTAAAAGTGAACTAAAGGAATTCATTCTTCCATAAGCAAATTAGGAGTACTCTCTAATACTTTAAAGGTTGCTTCAAGCCTTTCTATACTTATGTTGGTCAGTATTCAAAAGAATTATCCAGGTATCTGAATTAAATTTTTACCTAGCATATCCAGAAGACAGGGATTTCAAAGAATCATAAAAATCCACCACAATTTCATTCAAAGGGAAGAGATATTTAAGCATAACTCTATTTTGATCAATATACATCATATTCTTCTGAACTGCTCTTCGAGCCTAAAAAAGAAAAAAAAAATGTGTTTAATGATAACCTATTGATGAAATGATTTACAATGACTATAGAAAGATGTCAATTACCAACCTAAAAATTTCCTTACAAATCCTAATAAACAGTGGACAAAATGAAGGAATATTTAATGGTCTACCAAAAACTTGCAAATAACACTTTTAATAGAGACAACTATTTCATATTTTAATTGTATTTATTACCAAAGCTTTTAATCCTTTGTCTTTATCTAACAATTTTATCTTTTTAAAATTATATAGTACTTAATGATAAACCAAATTAACCACAGATAACATCAAAGTTCTGATTTCCTGTTTTACAAATAAACTTAGTCCCAAGAAATTAAGCAACTGACCCAAGTTTTCTAGTTTGTGATTACAGAATTAAAATTCAAGTCCACTAATAATCATTTGAGAGTTCTTTCCAATATACGTCAGAGTACTTCAAATAGTTTTTTTGAGGACTATGATTTATGGATTAAGTCCTTTAGTACATTGTGGCAAAAACTAAGGCAAAATAGGGAATACCCATCCTTTAGTCAAAAGTGTCAAGTATTACAGTAATCTTTCAAACTATCCTCACTTTCAAGTACTATAAAGGCTAAAAGAAATTATTCTTTGAGCTAGTAAGTATAAATAAGCATCAAATTTCTTTCCTGTGGGCTAACACTTCAAGTCATTAACACAGATGACCAAAATTCTGGTTCTATTTTTCTCATTTAAAATCAAAATTATTTTAGAAGTGTATTTATATCTACATCTCTCATATATATATATACACATATATATAAACGCACACATAGATGTAGATCTTTATGAAAATTTCTTACAAATTCAATGTGCTCTACAGAGAGAAAACTTTCAAAACCTGAGTGGGAAACCACTGTTAGAGAGGACTAAAATTTACTTTTATATTAAACTGTATCATACTTATACCTGGCAAAGCATCATTACTTTTCCAGTGTATTCATCTGGTGTGATAATTGTACCCAAAACAACTGGTTCCAAATATTCTGTTACTTTTGATTTATCAGGGAATTGTGCAGGATTGATGATTGTAATTTCCTTTTCTCTGTACTCCTAAAAATAAGAAAAATCACCAACAGCTAAAAATAAGTCTTAATTACCACGCTTTAAAATCCTTTAATTTATAGTAAATGTTAGAATTTATTATAATTGCATTTGCTGAATTAATAAAATCAAAAGAATTCCTGAAGGTTAAGCTATTATCTTAATAGGCTTTGTATTTTATTGTATTTTATTTTTTTTAAAGATTTATTTGACAGACAGAGATAACAAGTAGGCAAAGAGGCAGGCAGAGAGAGAGAAGGAAGCAGGCTCCCTGCTGAGCAGAGCGCCCGATGCGGGGCTTGATCCCAGGGCCCTGGGATCATGACCTGAGCTGAAGGCAGAGGCTTTACCCCACTGAGCCACCCAGGAGTCCCTAACATGCTCTGTACTTTAAAAACCACCCAACCATAACCCCTTAATAACAATTTTTAGTAAGTAATGTATCCCGTTCATTGACATCTACTAAGCACAACTTATGTACCAGTTAGAAAAAATATGATGTAAAAGTGACCTTATAAGGCATTACCATTAGTTTCCTAAGTTCATTTTGTTGGAAAATATCTACAGATGCCAAAGTTAAAATTTGTTTAAAATGAAGAGACTGCCATTCAGATAGAATACAATACTGTCTCTATCACTACCTTGAAATCTAAAATTTCCTATAGCCAGGTAGCCATGAATACTTTACCTTTCATTAAGATAAACTACTTATGACCAAATTATATTCTTAATTTCTGTACTGGATTTAGACAGATAATCACTGATTCTACGTTTCACTCTCAGTAACAGGATAGTACCGACAATATATAGATTTCTATCAGGTTAAGAAAAATACTGCATAAATTAGTTCTCAAGTGGCTTGTCCATTATTAGTCATAAAATAATTCAATTTTTAATGCTACTAATGAAGAAATATTTCATGTAAAAGCTAATCAGGTAATGGTGTACTAAAAAGTTTCTCCCGCATTCTGCATATATATACACACGCTTGTTTAGTTTTCCCTTGTATGCTGGTTCACAACAGTACCTTTATCAATTTTGCTGATGAAAGAACAGCTTTATATGGAACAGTTGGGGTTGTCAAAATTACAGAAGCATTATATTCTTGCTCCAGTCGCTGGTTGAAAACTTCCATATGCAAAAGTCCAAGAAATCCCAACCTGGGGGAGAAAAAGGCAAACTCCAAAATGTTTATGTCTCGTGGGCTCTGGCTTCTTTGATGAATATAGTATTACAGACTATAATACTGTATTATTTATATATTATTTATATACTATATATTTATATACTATATATTTATGTATTATTTATATATTATAGTATTATAAAGAATTATAAATAATACTATATTATTTTGGGGGGATGGGTAGAATCGAAAGTCAATCCAAAAAAAAGGTCATTCAAGCAATTCACATAATTAAATGCTAACAAAACTTCATTAAATAGGATTGAAAATTTCAAAAAAAAAATTTCTATTGGAATTCTATTTAAAATTGCTATAAAGCTTACCCACAGAGTATGAATACAATGTGAAATAGGCAGATGTTTATTTTGGTTCACTTTACACTATTAAGAACTTATCTTCAGAGATGAAATGTTGAGGACCAATGAACCACTTAAATTTCACTTCTCAATAGAAATTTGATCCTACAGAGAAAAGAATCTTACCTCCAGCCAGCACCTAAGGCAAGGCTACTATCCCGATGAACTGTCACACTGGAATCATTTATAGTCAACTTTTCTACAGCACTCTTCAGGTTATTATATTCAGATTGGTCTATAGGGTACATTCCTGAGGACACAACGATTTCTAATTATCACATGTGAAAATCTACCTAAAACTAAATATACAATTCTTCCAGGATCAAAATTAATCATCCTCATCTCTCACATCCTCCAAAACTCAAATGACTGACTTTGCCTAACGTAGGATTAAACAAACTTCATACTTCCCAGAGACACAAACAGAGGGAGAAAAGCAAGTGCTGCATATCCAGCACAGAGTAACTTGATGACCTTCAATCAAGCCTTCCTTTTCCAAATGTCTTTAACATCACACAGTAGTAAAAGGTTGTGAAGTCGTGCATATGAGAAGTAACACTATCCTCTGCCATGCCTACACCAGTACTGTACAATATTAAACAAAGTTCAACTAACAGAAAGGCAGTCAGTAAATGTCCACTGACAATTAGTAATGAAAACATCCTAACTAGAAAAATATTCCAAATGCAATGATTTACTCTCTAGTGAAACAAAGAAAATCTATGTTCTTTTATATACCAGAGAGCTCGTTTAAGAGCTTATACTTTCTAAGAAGTGATAAAAAAAAAATGTAGGAAATGATCTCCCACATAAAGTTGCACTATACATATGAAATTAACTGATACATAAATAGCACACAAAAAAACTAAAAGAAATAGAATATTCTGGAATTAGCTGTTATTTAAAATGAGTATTTCTAATAATTCTTACTTCAATTTACATAATAAATTGGCCCTCATCCTGCATTTGTGAGCTCCTCACCTGCAAATACCATTGGTTTCGCTGATTTAAACCCAGGCAAGGGCTCCACTGGTTGTTTATGTAAATATAATGTATCTCCTATTTGTGCTTCAGTGACATCTTTCATCCCAGCAATCAGATAGCCCACCTGTCCTGCATATCTAAATAAAATTATTATATGGAAATATTTACTGCTTTAATGTTTAAAGTGCATACTCACAATTACCCTTCCCGGAAATGATTATATTTTCCAAAGAAAACCTCATCTAATTCAAAATAAGTATTATGTATCAATTCTCAACACTAAACTGTCAGCAAAAGAACATACCATGCCTTACAGTCCATTATCAAGGACCTCTAAAACACAAGTCTTATGGCCTTCCTCATGACTCTGCTCACCTCTGCATATTAAACAACAGCTTCTAAATATAATGTAAACAAAGTAAAACTAAGTGCAGAAACACAAAATAACTTCTTGTGAAGTGTAAAACACTATTTTATTAATGAATTGTGTCACTAATGTGCTCTAAAAAAAATAAATTTTTAAAACCAAGCAGAAAAATGTGAACTCTAAACAAATCTGGCACCAATTTGATGTTCCTCTTATATGAAAAGAGCACATCCCAAGATTTCAGAGTTTTAGATTAGTTTTTTTTTTTTTTAATAAAGCAAATTTCCTACATGATAAACTAATTTACGTTTAGGATAAGGTATCAGAATCTTAAGTGAAGATATAGTAATGGTCAATGTATGCATTACATGATGGAATACAGACTCCAGAAATCTTTGAGTAAAATTAAAATAGATTTTATGACTCTATTAAATAAAAAATGTATTAAGCAAAATAGTGCTGGTTTTAGACAAGCATTAAACTATCAAGTGTGACCTCTATGGTCACTACCTTAATTTTTACAGATGAGGAAACAAAGACCTTAGAATGCTCCTGGTATATGCCAGATGATTTATCTCATCAGTACCTTTCAGTACTGATGGAGCAGGCACTCAAGTATTTGTCAGTGAACTCAGAATTCAGTTTTTCTAATACACACTATCTTACTAACCCCATGTGCCATGGATTTTAAACAAAGTTTTACAATGAATTCCATACAAAAGGAAAAAAATTACCAAATTTTCTTCACTACTTTTATGTTGAAAAATCTAATTATAAAAAAATTAAATATCAAAATTGATACCCAGTATGATTTGGATATGGGTGACAGAACCATCTCTTTCACTGGCTCATCAAATACAGATCATAAAATTTGTTATGACTAGTCCTTCACACATGAGATTCCTTTTGCAAGAGCAGTTAATATTTAGGTGCATTAAATAATCAGTTTGGGTTTTTCTTCTCTGAGTTACCAAACTGGGATCATTCTAAGCATACCAAGCTGAGAAAGGCAGAGATTGCAACACATACAAATGTATTTTAATTACTACTGCAGATTACTTACAGTTTATGTGTTGGCTGCTCATTAGGATTCAGAACTCCTACTTCATTAACTTCATATGTCTTTTTAGTATGTGCAGATACAATTTTATCTCCTTTGGAAACCACTCCATCAAATAACGCTACATTGGCTATCACACCCCTATACTGGTCAAATGTGGAATCGAACACCAAAGCTTTGAGGGGATTTTTGCGATGCACTTTAGGACTATTAAAAATAAGTAAAAAGAAAATGTACACATAATAAATTAAACTCTTAATAAAATGACTATTATTTAAATAATATTATGCTTAATTTATTCTAGTACCTAAGAAAGGCTAATAAGTGACAGCCAAAATAAAAATATCTTCCAAAAAAGTATAATGCCTATTTTTATATTAATTTTATTGCAACCTTGAGTTTAAATGTTTTAAGATGATTTATGAAACTGATGAAATACATTTATTCAGTTTTAAAACATAATTTATTCGGGTGCCTGGGTGGCTCAGTGGGTTAAGCCGCTGCCTTCGGCTCAGGTCATGATCTCAGCGTCCTGGGATCGAGCCCCGCATCGGGCTCTCTGCTCAGCGGGGAGCCTGCTTCCCTCTCTCTCTCTCTCTGCCTGCCTCTCTGTCTACTTGTGATCTCTCTCTGTCAAATAAATAAATAAAATCTTTAAAAAAATAGTAATAATTTACTCAAGTCTTGAATAAATTAAAGTCTCTCTATTACAATGATTTTTTTTTTTAAAGATTTTATTTATTTATTTGATGGAGAAAGAGATCACAAGTAGGTGGAGAGGCAGGCAGAGAGATAGGGGGAAGCAGGCTCCTGCTGATCAGAGAGCCCAACATGGGCTTGATCCCAGGACCCCGAGACCATGACCCGAGCCAAAGGCAGAGGCTCAACCCACTGAGCCATCCAGGTGCCCCTATTACAATAATTATTTTTTTTTTTTAAGATTTTATTTATTTATTTGACAGACAGAGATCACAAGTAGGCAGAGAGGCAGGAAGAGACAGAGAGAGGGGGAAACAGGCTCCCCGCTGAGCAGAGAGCCGGATGTGGGGCTCAATCCCAACACCCTGGGATCATGACCAGAGCCAAAGGCAGAGGCTTTAACCCACTGAGCCACTCAGGCACCCTATTACAATAATTATTAAGAAGAGAACTCAATCACCCTTGTTTGCTTTCTTTTTCTACACTGTACTTGATTTCTATGTACAACTAAAAATAATGTATTATCACTCACCACAAGTATAGTCTAATCTAAAATTACAGATCAGACTGATGGCCTTTATACTATTAAAGATAAGTAAAAAGTACAAAAATAGCAAAATACTTACGGTGGAATTCTTTTAATGACTGCCTGAAGAACTCTTTCAACATTTGTTCCAAGTTTAGCAGATATCTAAAAAAAAGTATACTAAAAAAATAAGGATTTAAAGACTACTTTTCTATCCAGGTGACTGAGCTTTATAATCAGAAAAAAGAAAGAATTCTAACAGTTATGAATTTGAAGACAGTAATAAAAGGAAGCACAAAGCATATACTATACTGACAAATGTCCTTCCAATACAGTTAGGTGAGTCTATGGTTCTTGGATTAAATTGCAAAAACATTCTGATTATGGTAATGAAAGAGCAGTGGTCTTAAGAGTTTAAAAAAATCTGAGTAACAGTTATGACTCTGTATGGACTGTATGACTTGAGCAATACATATTTGAGCTTCAAGTTCCTCATCTAATAAATGATCATTTATATTTTTCCTAAATCTCAAGATTGTTGTGTAAAGAGAATAAACAATATTGTGGATAACACACATGCAGTTACAAGGGATATTACTACTATTGTTCTCCCACTGAGAGAGCAAGCCTGAAGACTCAAAAAACACAGGTATGACTCAACTTTGTCATAACTAATAGCTGGACTATCTCTGAAATCTTGATTTTAAAACTCATTTCCTAAACACCACCTCTTAACCTTTAAACTCTCTCCAGATCAGTTTCTCAAGTCAGCACTAAGGACAGTTTGGACTGATAATTGTCTTAAGGGATTTTTAACAGAATCTATGGCATGTCATCTACCCACAAGATGACCATAGCACCTACTCCCCAGTATAACAACAAAAATCATCTCCAGATATTGCCAAATGTTTCCTACAGGGCAAAAATACCCCCTAATGAGAACCACTGCTCTAGACTCCATACCTTCTTTGCAACAATCCTTCAAGTTCCCATCTCTAAACCATTGAATGGACTATCTCCTTTCACTATCCATTAGCCCCATGTCCCCTCCTTTCCCAGCAGAAACTCCAAGGTCCACTATTTACAATCACAGTTCAACCACTACGGATTCTCTCCTATCATAAGGTTGGTAAAACTCAACTGTGACTGCTTCCAACACTGTGTCTTACCTTTTTTTTTTTTTTTTTTAAAAAGACTTTACTAATTTGAGAAAGAGCGAGTGAGTGAGCACAAGCGGGAGGAGAGGGGACAGAGGGAGAAGGAGACCCCCTGCAGAGCATAGAGCCCAACACAGGGCTGGATCCCAAGACCCCAAGATCATGACCCGAGTCAAAGTCAAACACTTAACTGACTGAGCCACCCAGGTGTCCCAACAAGTGTCTTTTCTGTGCCTATAATACAAAGGGCTTAACATTACTGGAGAAAAATCAAGTAACTGGTCTGGCAAGTTTCTCTGAATTCATGACCACACATCTCAACGTGCAGTTAAACTTCCTAACTTCCCAAGATGCATCCCATAGTAAATTCACATTACCACTCAGTAAGGTGTTTCACACTACCTTCTTTTTCAATCTACACATTTTCCCCTCTGGCCAATTCACTCTTGGTTGATGACTTTGACTGTTATTTCCTTTAAGGAAACAGAAAATATCACAAACTTCCTTATCCAAAATATATGAATCTATCTGTATCTATATCACAACCTCTTTGCGGTCTCTATAATTTGGAAATTATTCCCCCTTCTCTGGAGACTCAATCCTTCCATACTTTTTATTCTGAATTCCACTCAAATCCTTCTCAAGTTCTTACTTGTAACACCCTCAAATTCACAATAATGTAGTTTGACTCTTAGGATCTTTTCTCTACACTTCTCCCTATGAAACCCTATTTGTTTACCACACACATGTTAACAACTCCTATGTATCCATCTCTGACCGCAATTATCTCCATGAAAGCCTGAATTAAAGATTTATACATTATCTCTACTTGATGTCTAATAGACAAAGCAAAGCTTTCTGTTTTCTCCTATATCATTTCCTCTCCAACTCCTCCTCATATGGATATTAACATCTAGTAGCAGCTACTTGCTTAAACCCAAAGCTACCTGATTCTTCCCTTTATTTCACTTCCTCACATGTACCCACACCAAATCTCTCCTATCCAAGTATCTATTTCCTATCTCTCCAAATAAATATCAAATCTGCCGACTTCTCCAATATCAACATCACATACTTAGCCACCACTATAAGCACTTCAGCTATTACTGCAAACCAGTTTCCCCTTACCTCTTCTTATTGTTTTCTAGTGAATTCTCTATAAGGCAACCAGATCAGTTTATTTTCTTCACTTACTTTAAAATCCTTTATCATAGAATCATTTTCAAACCTCAGCAAAGCGAGAGTCTCAGCATGACCTAATTCCTGCCTATCCCTACAAAGCCATCTCATCTAATTTGCCTCTGCTCTGTTCCTTAAACATGTCAAACCTTGCTAAACATGCCAAGCCTATACACTTGCTCTTTCCTCCTCTTGGAAGTTTCTCCCAACCTTCATTTCTTCAGTCTCAGTTCATCAGAGATGCCCTAAGTTACTCTGCATCATAGCATCTCTCTGAGAAAAAACTACTTTTCTATAGTTAAGTATGATACTCCACCTGAAACAACACAATCTGCTAAATGAATTTTCTTGACATTACCTGTCTTATTCAATAATTACTACACTTACTCACTTACTTCTTTCTTTACTCATTTAACGACGGACTCCCTAAGGAGAACATAACACAATGATACAGCAGTCTTATCTAGCCTGTTCACAGCTGTGCCCCTAGCTGGCACATTCCAAATAAGTATCTGAATAAATTTTGTAAAGATGTATTAAAATCAGAATAGTTCATTATACTTTAACAAGTTATGAAACCATAATTCCAGGACTGCTTTATAATGAGGTCCCTCTTTGTAATAAAAACCATTAAATTCTCTACGTGTGTATCTATCTCCAAGGGAAAAAAAATACAGTTTTTCAGTTAATACCATATTGTATGTAATCCTCCACTGTGTTAAAGTTAAACAAAAGAAAATAATTCATCATCTGAAACTTGCTTTTTCAAAAAATCAAATGAGACCAAAGTGGAAGCTGAATGCTATACTGTTGCACTGACACACTTACAACATAGCACAGCACAGTCTGGCCATGGCTATTCAACACCTAGTCATCATTTAAAAGGTAAATAAAAAAATTCAAATTTGAAGTAATATCAACTTTGGGTGCCTGGGTGGCTCAGTTGGTTAAGCATCTGCCTTGGGCTCAGGTCATGATCCCAGGGTCCTGGGATCGAGTCCCACATAGGGCTCTCTGCTCAGCAGGGAGCCTGCTTCTGCCTCTGCCTCCTTCTATCTCTCTGTCATGAATAAATAAAGAAAATCTTAAAAAAAAAAAAAAGGTAATATCAACTTTGATATAAATAAAATCTGTTAAGATTATTACTATATCTAGTTCTATTATAAAAAAAAGCTTTGTCAATTCCAAAACTAATACATACAAACGCCTTGTAATTAATTTGAATCTGTTCTTTAAAGAGAGTATTTCCAGGCACGCTGGGGTGGCACAGTCAGTTAAGCCTCTGACTCTTGATTTTGGCTTAGGTCATGATCTCAAGGTCTTGGGACTGAGCCCTGAGTCAGGCTCTGCACTCAGTAGGGAGTATACTTGAGGATTCTCTCTCCCTCCACCTGCCAAACCCACTCTTGCATACTCTCTCTGTAAAATAAAAATAAATAGATCTTTAAATAAATAAATATAGAGAGAGAGTATTTCCACAGAGGCAAAATACTAACAAGAAATACTACTGTAATCCGTTGCAGAAGACTTGCATTTTAGTCCTGGCACATTAGCTAACTAGATCTGTAATCTTAAGAAAGTGATAAAACCTTTGTGCCTTAGGTCTTTCAACTGTATTGTAAGAATAATTCCTATCTGTCCTAACCATGTAACAAGGGTTTTTGGTGAAGATCAAATGAAATATTAGTAAAAAGAACTTTATAAAACTATGAAAACTTTATATACCGATGGGCTATCAAATACTATGAAATTTCACTTAGGCTAATACCCGACATTTTTTAAAGTATGTCTTCAAGAAAAAGGGTATTTTACCTTAATACATTCATCACTTGGAATATCAAACACTTTTTCAATTTGCTTTTCAACCCTTTCAGGATCAGCATTCTTCAGATCTACCTTAAGAAAAAAATTCATTGTCTTAACACAGTAAAAATAAAATAAAATGTATTACATATTAATAGCATTCAAACAATCAAAAGCATACCTATAATAACTGATACCTCTATTTTTCATTTCGAAAGTGTTAAAATAATCTAGATATAGGCAATATAATTTTAACAAGTATGGCTACTGAAAAACAGAGGGTAGGCAAAGCAGAGCATGCAAAAATTTTAGGGAGCAGGCAATTCAAGGCAGAAGAGTTCAGTAACAACGTATCAACTAACACCATGTAAACTGATTTTACAAGTTAGATGTAACTCATGACAACAAACTGTCTTACCATAAGCAACTCTGCCTCATTTAAACTTAACTCCATTATAAAAAAAATTCAACTAAATGCAATGCAGTTTTTTTTGGTTTGTTTGTTTTTTATTATTTTTTTTTTTGTTTGTTTGTTTTTTAAAGTAGGATCCATGTCGAGCAGAGCCCAATGCAGGGCTTGGACTCACAAATGAACTGAGATCAAAAATCAGACACTTAACTGACTGAGCCCCCCAAGTACCCCACAATGAAGATTTTTAAATAAAGATTCTTTATTAATTTCAAAATATAAAAGCTAAGGTTTATCAACAGTATTCAGCTTAGCACTTAACTGTTATGTTTCATGTGTTACACTGTTTTCCCCAAGATCTTAAGTGCTTTTTCTTTTCCAATATATGTTTTAGTGTGATAAACATAATTTTTTGGCTGCCGTGCCAAAGAAAGAAATATATTTCTTTCCTAAAGAAACAGCCTTCAATCACTCCATGTCAATTCAGGGAGAATGTCTTCTCAACTATGTGCAAGGATATAGGAGTTTGAGTTGCAATTCTATCACGTGCAATTTAAAGAAATAAATCCTACCAATACATTTAATATATAATTGAAGATTCCTCATATAAAAAATAGTATACTTAATAGTCAAACACCAAATTCACTTTTAGAAAATAAAATAATAAACATTATTGTTGTCTCATTAGAATTACATTGTTTATTTATTTTTTTTTTAAAGATTTTATTTATTTGACAGAGAGTCACAGCAAGAGAGGGAATACAAGCAGTGGGAGTGGGAGAGGGAGAAGCAGGCTTCACGCTGAGCAGGGAGCCCAATATGGGGCTCGATCCCAGGACACTGGGATCATGACCTGAGCCGAAAGCAGAGGCTTAACCCACTAAGCCACCCAGGCACCCCTAGAATTACCTTGTTTATAACTGGAATTATCGACAGCTGTGCTTCAAAGGCAAGAAAGAAGTTTGCTACAGTTTGCGCTTGAATACCCTAGAAATATCAAGACACAAGATACTGATATGACCATTCTACCATCTATCACAAAACTTATAATTTAAGTTACTCCATACATCTTCACCAAAAGCAGAGGTACAGAGTAAAGTACAGTATCTATACTTCCATGAGTATATATAAAGTATTTCCACAGAGGAAAAATGGCTAACAAGAAATACTATTGTAATCAGTTGCAGAAAACTTGTGTTTTAGTCCTGGCACATTAGCTAACTAGATCTATAATCTTAAAGTAGTAAAACCTTTGTGCCTTAGTTCTTTCAACTGGATTGCAAGAATAATTTCTAGCTGTCCTATCCATGAATTGGTTAATTCCTTGTGAAAATTCCTTTCATTTTGGAGAACATTACTGGAGACAAAAAAAAGTGAAACATGAACCCTCAAGGTCATGAAAGCCTACTAAAGGACACAGTCATACGATGTGGTTTATAAAACCCTGTATTATGTGTATAAGCTAGACATAAACTTTCCCTGACAGGAACAAGGAAGGTTTAACACAACAATTATCTTGGGTTTTAAATGAAAAGTTTGTGAGAAACTGAATTATATCAAAAGCTTACTTTAATAGTACATAGTAAGTCTTATATCATCAACGAATATGTTTTTTTATGGTTCTCTTTATACCAAACAAGAACCTGGTAATGTTACTGACATGTTTCTTTAAACTTAAAACATTATTACCTTAAAATCACCCAAAATAACCTCCAAAATAGATTCATTTTCAAGTTCTGCTAAAAATTAGTATTAAAACCCCAAATAAAGAACTGCTAAAAAGTGAGTTTTTGGTAGGATCAATGTAAATATAATATACTTCACCAATCCCTTCATTCATCTGATCAGCTTAAAGTGTTTAAAGTATGAACTTGTCAATTTCACAGACTGTTTTAGTGCAATAAAATTCAAAGTACCAGGACTAAATCATGTGCTTTAGCTTAAATAATACAATAAATCTTATTCTTTTCAAACACAAAAATTCTATTTCCAAAATACATTTTAAGGAAAATACCCTGAAATAACCTAGAGCGTATCACACCACATGAAATTAAAAGTACCTACCTCGTTTGCATCAACCACAAGTAACACACCCTGGCAAGCAGAGAGTGATCTGGATACTTCATAACTAAAATCAACATGGCCCTGAAAAACAAAAAATATTGATATTTCTAAAGTTAGCTGTAATATTTTTAGGGAGGGGCATTATGGCAAATCTACTGACTCCCCTTGATAAAAAGTTAGTCATTTCTTTTTTTAGCCTCTACTTGTGAAACAATTACTCAAACATAAGAACACTGAGAAAACAAAGAGCAAAGTGTTTATGTTCAGTTCAAAAACTGAACAAGGATTTGTTCCCACTATTAATACAAGGCTGACTTAACAAGAGAGGTAAAATATTAAACTTACTGGTGTGTCAATGAGATTTAAAAGGTACTGCTTTCCTTCACAATTATAGAAAAGAGATGCTGTCTGGGCTTTAACAGTGATTCCTCTTTCTCGTTCCACTTGCAATTTATCAAGAACCTGCTTATTATTTTTTGTTTTATCAATTGTGCCTATAAAGAGAAATACTTATTGATACTTCAATGGGCTTTTAAAGAAACAATATTACATATATAAAATTAAAACCAAAATTTTAAAAATCATAGTAAAAATGATGATTAATTACTCATGGCCATCAATTAACTATATAACATAAAATGAAAATACCTGTTAGTTCCAAGAGCCTGTCAGCTAAAGTACTTTTGCCATGATCGACATGTGCAATGATACTGAAATTTCTAATATTTTCAACAGAGAATCTAGATAGGTCAATTTTTTCCTAGAAAGGGAAGAAAAATAAAACACTTATGAGTATACATTTTGCATTATATGAAAAAAGAATACTAATTCAAAGATTATTCCTTTAGTCTAAGCCATTTCATTTTATAACATTTATATTATTCCTATGACAATAAAAAGGTGTATGGCTAAACTCTAATTACAAGCAAATGATTAAAACCACACTTACCAAATATATCAGTTTCACAGTCAAGGTGACAACCAAGCTAAAGAGGAGTCCTTTATAAATATTTCCACCACTTAGAGGGCCAATGAGGAAATGAATTTATTTTCATGAAAGAAGAACACAAGATACCTAGAACTCCTGAACAGCCTTAGAGTGCCTGGCCTAATAAAACTGCTTGAAGCAAAAAAAAAAAAAAAAAAAAAAAAAAGCTACAGAAAAGTTTTAAGAAAAAAAGGAAATTCTTTGCCCTCATCACACATTTAGTCAGCAGTCAAATCTATTTAAAAATCTGTGCTCCTAATAGAATCTTCAAAAGTTTAATCAGATACAATTATGTTATTTAGCAACTTCTTTGAAGAGAGAGGGAAAAAAGATATCAGCAGCAAAAAAAAAGAAAGAAAAGAAAAAACCTCTTATCATTCAACATTTTAAAATATTTTAAAATGTAACTCCCGATTTTTAGTTATATACATCTTCTTTAATGTCTTATGTAGACTCATTGCAAACTGCTAAAAATGCTTATTCAAGTAGAATACGCCATCTTTTTGGGTACCCTAAACATTTTATTTTTCCAAGCAAATCCATCTTATAATCAGCATTAAAAAAGTAAAATTATTGGGGCTTCTGGGTGGCTTAGTTGTTAAGTGACTGCCTTCCAGTCATGTAATGATCCCGGGGGGCCTGAGGATCTGGAAACAGCCCCTACACTGGGCATTGGGCTCCCTGCTCAGCAGGAAGCTGGCTTCTTCCTCTCCCACTCCCCCAACTTGTGTTCCCTCTCTCACTGTGTCTGTCAAATAATAAATAAAATCTTAAAAAAAAAAAAAAAGTAAAATTACAATGAAATACATAATACTCAGGGGCTTTACGTTTTCTTTTCATAAATGTTCCAATACAAAGCAGACAATGAAAGTGCACTTATATTTGAAAGAAATTCTGATTAAAAACTAAACCTGATTTGTTTGCCCGGTGTATTTCCCACACTGCCCTTTCAATAGCCATTCAATTAAAAAGATACACAGGACTGTACCACTTTTAAGAACTTTGAATTGCAAGATAAATCCATTTTACATTCCACAAGCATGTTAGAAGAGGGCATTATCATACTTTAAGTCTTATTTTTTTCCAGGTACTCCTAACTTGTGTTCAATTACTCTACTTTTCTGCCTAAACTGTATCTTTTCCTAGCAAATAAATAGTGTATTTTTAAAAAGTTTTTAAATGAGGTGAGAATTCCTCATCTTCTCCACCACAAGAACAAAAACTCAGAAAACAAGTTTGCTTTGGATCACTTAAAATCAAATAAGAAACAGAAGCTAAAGCATACCCAGCACATCTTCCATTCTAGATATCGGACTAAAAAGTCTTATTCCTTACGTAGTTACCATCCTCATGAAGAGCCATTCTTTTATTCTTATCTCATTCATTTACCACTGAAGAAAAGTTACAGGACGTTCAAGTAGCTTCCCCAGGCCACAGAGCTACTAAGTTGCAGGAAAATGGAGGTTACACTAGCCTCTTCAGCAGGCTTTTAAGAGAATTAAATGCATGCAAAACCCCTGCATCAGTGCCTCGCATAATCAATAAATTAGTTACTGACATTACAAACCAGTGAACTCGAGAAGTGACTTGCCCAAGGTCACAGAGGTGAGCGGTGGAGCCTACAGAAACCCGAGAGCGAGGCGCTCTCTAAGCTCTACCTCCCCCACAGAATCTCAACCCGCATTCACACGTAGTCTAGGAAGCCCTTCCAGCCTACATTTTTGCAAGGAACGTCCTCCGTAGTTTTAAAACACGGTTAATCAGAGACTAATGGCGGTCACCTTGCGGTCGGCAGAGCTGTAGAGCCGGTCGAGAGTCCTGGACTTGGCAGCAGCCTCACGGGTCGGCGTGGGACGAGGCTTCAGGAGCCCCCGATGTGCAGCTGCGGCGGCCCACACCGTGAGCGCGCGACCGTGCCACCTGCCACGACCCACAGGAGTCCACATTCCTCCGCGCTACGGAGGCGTCAGGACAGGGTCTCGAGACAGTTCGACGCCATGGCCTGCGCCCCGATTTTGCAAAAACGCCCGCCGCTATGAGCCCACGAAAAAGACGCAACCACCCTTATGCAGCGGGAGAAGAAAAAGTACTGTGGCCCGTGTGGCCCAACTAGAGCTTCCGGCAAAGCGACACCCGAGACGCAGCGCCGCTGGTCGGCGTCTGCAAGTCGCAGGACAGGATGACGTCAGCGCGCTTCCGCGAGAGGCAGTTTGGAAGTCACGTGAGGGCGGCGAGAGCTGCCGTAGAGTTAGTTGTAGTTTGAAAGCGTGTAGTGATTCAGGTTCCTACCAAATACCAGAATAATATAGCAAATATTTTAAAATTTGAAAGTCGAAATAAACTCCCCCTGCTGTTACTGATGTGGCTAGTATTTTACTGCATCTGTAAGGAAACGGGCGGTAAAATTGATTCCAATAATGTATCCTAGGAAAGTTTGGACCAGAACGGAAGGTGGGAAAGAGTTACACCCTGAATTGCCGTAAGTCTCCCATAATTTTCAAGCTATGGTTTCAACAAATGCTGACCTTGCAGAGGGCAGGTCTTTGGCCAAGTAACGTGGGTGATAATGATAAGAGATCATGAGACCTCTGTAGCACGTTCAGTGTCTGTCTCCTACTCTCTCTCGGGCTTTTCTGGAATATCTGAAGTTTGGTGCAGAGGAATGAGACAACAGCTGCGTTGAGTTCATCCTTGTATTGGTTCTAGTCCGTTTTTGGAGTACTATAAATCAAAACAATACTTGATACAACAGTAATTGCTACCACCTTTGTTAGTAAATTTAACAGCTACCATGAATTATAATGAACACAATAATTCATAGCAGTTCATATAAATCAGTTGCAAAATGCAATAATTTGAATGTTATTCTCCTTGCCTTCACTATGTATACTGCTATTATATACTTAATATTTTCCTTAAATCAAATTACCTTTTATACTTAATTTATTTTAAAAGAAAAATTTGTATCATTACCATAAATTGAAAAAGCATTGTGACCTGCCATAAATTAAAATAAAACAGTAAAAATAAGTGTAATTCATTTAAAAAATTGATTCAGTGCTAAGATCTTACCTAGTAAAGGCTCTGAATCTCTCTTCATTAAACATATAGATTAGCGGGACTCCTGAGTGCTCAGTCAGTTGAGCAACTGGGGTGAGGGTGTTTCATAATCTGGGGTGGTGTGTTCCAGTCAGATGTCTGGCTTGGAGCCTGCTTAGGATTCTCTGTCTCCCTCTGGCCCTGGCCCTCTCCCCAAACTCGTGACTCTTACTTGTGGGCATGCTCTTTCTCAAAACGAAGAAGCAAAAACCAAGGACAAACAAATGTAGATCAGCAGACATTAGAGAAAAATGTTAAAAACATAGCACTAAACAAAGGTTTCTCTCCTTGACCTAATTAGTAGTATTGAAATAAAATTGAAAGGAGAATTTTCTTGGGGCATCTGGATGGCATAGTCAATTAAGCATCTATCTGCCTTCTGCTCAGGTCATGATCCCCGGGGTCCTGGGATCCAGCCCCAGGTTGTTGGGCTCCTTGCCCTGCAGGGAGCCTGCTTCTCCCTCTCCCGACACCTGGCTTGTGTTCTCTCTCTACCTCAAATAAATAAATAAAATCTTAAAAAGAAAAAAAGAGAAGGAGAATTTTCTCTTTATGACTGGGTATTCTCGATGCCATGTCCATCTCATCTAAAAGCATCTTGGTACTTTCATTAGTCCTACCCTTTGGGAACACTGTTGTATCTTATGTAGTTGATGCTACATTCCCAAACCTACAGATGTAATATGTATTCATTAGAAAAACAACCACTGAGAATTCCCAAGTCAGGGTACTGTACTTGATACAGAAATTCAAAGAAATTAGTAAGTTGTCTGAAATTATATAATAGGTAAGTGGAAAAAATCTGTATTTGAAACCAAAGCTCAACTCTCTGCAGTATCTTTAGCAGCACAAGTTTATTTAGTTTTCAGTCTGGGAAGAAGGGGGAGTTTGAGTCTCTAAAATTTCAAAGTAGAGATATATTTTCCTCTGGTCCTTGAAGGATAAAAAGTTTTTCTCAAAGAGATAACTAGAGCCTAACCAAGCAGAGGAATTAGGAACAGCATAATTACATTTACTATGTTCCCAGTACTACTCCACACACTTTCAGTCCATCAACTTTTTTAATCCTTACAGAACTCTCTAAGATAGGTACTCTTGTGACTGTTTCTGTACAGACATCTGAGGAAAATGTGGCTTTTTGAGTAACTGCCCGGAGCTACACAGTTAGTGATGAAGTGGGCTATGAGCCCAAGCAATCTGGCTCCAGAATCTGCACCCTTAGCCATTCCATTAAATTCTGCTGAGCAAGGGTAAATGAGTAAAAACATATGACCTGCTACGTTAATGATCAGTAGAAGCAAATGCGCAAGTTTTGAGACGGTGACATTTTACTTGAGGCAAGGATTTCTGAAGAGTTCATGGATTAAAAACTCACATAAATCAAAAATAATTCCCCTCTAAGAATAACTATAATAGGGAGATTATAGCCTTACATATTCTATCAGTCCACAGCTATCATATTTATGTATATTGTATGCATGTATTTTAAAA
This sequence comes from Enhydra lutris kenyoni, assembly GCF_002288905.1. Lineage (NCBI taxonomy): Eukaryota > Metazoa > Chordata > Mammalia > Carnivora > Mustelidae > Enhydra > Enhydra lutris. The sequence continues at coordinate 31,476,640 of NW_019154105.1, forward strand.
CATCCAAAAGGCTTATTAGTGCGCTAGGGCTGCCATAACAAAGTAACATACACTGGGTGGCTTAAACGACAGAAACTTGTTTTCTCACAGATCTGGAGTCTAGTAGTCCAAGATCAAGGTTTGAGTCAGCAGGGTTGATTTCTTCTGAGGCCTCTCTCCATGGCTAATAGTTGATTGTTTACTTGTGTCTTTACATGGTCTTCCTCTGTACTCGTCTGTGTCCTAATCTCCTCTTATAAGCACACGCATCATTTTAGATTTGCGCCAACCCTAAAAACCTCATTCTAACTCAATTATCTCTTTAAAGACCTTATCTTCAAATACAATCGTATTCTGAAGAATATTGGGGTTAGGATATCAACATATGAATATGGATTTAGTCCATAATAAAGTGAATAATAAAAACACAATACATAAATAATTTTAGCACCTCTAAATTTGTTTCAAAGTTATTGCAGAGCATTTTAACACTAGCATACTATTAATAATGTTTAAAATAATATTACAGTAGTCCTCACAAAGCACATGCACAAATTTATAAGCATATCCACAGGATGTTAACAAAGGAGTTGCAATACAGCCGTTAGGCAGCTAAAATGCTGCCATCATGTGTCTCCAGTGGAAAATACAGCTTGAAATTCATTTTTTAAGTCAGTTTTTAAAATCTGTGATTATTTTCAGAGTTTCATATATTTTCAAATTAGGGCTTTATAAATATTTTTTAATCACAAAATAGACGGTATTTGAGGATAGAAGGAGAAAAGTGGCGGGAGTTATATATGGAAAAAACAACCTCACCCAGGTTTGTGAAGAACTTTAAGTAGGGTCTTGCTAGTTAACATTTCACCATTATCCTGTGCAGAAGCTATTGTACCATAGGCAAGGAAATAACACACCAGGTTTTTGTTTTAGGAAGCCTACTCTAACAATGGTTTGTACATAGATTGAAGAAGAAAGCAGAGGAAGTGATGAGAGAAATGGGACAGAGAGATGAGAGGCTCCTATTTTTATAATATAGGTGGGACACGGGAGGGGCCTGAATAAGTCACTGCAAAGAATAGAGATGAGAGAGTAATTGGTGGATATTTTGGAGATAGAATTAACAGGGTTCATTTGATGTAGAGAGAAGGTGGAGTCCAGGATAACTTCATATTTTATACCTTGGGTATATTGGAGAATGTAATGGATGTTTACTAGAATGTGAAACTTAGATACTCAGTATATAATAGGTTTTTATAAATGGAGCTTGGGGAAAAAGTTCGGGGCTAAAATTTTAGAAACCACATATAAAAAGACAACTAAAAAACTGTGGGAGTTTTTGAAATCAGAGAGTAGGAAATAAAATCGTTGAGAAAAAAAGCCAGACACACTAAGTAGGATACTCTTTTGTGAAATGAGAGAAACAGTTCACAGTCACAGAAGAGCACGTATGATGTATGTTTATATATATATATATATTTTAGAAATTCTGGTAAGTATTCAAGAGCACAGTATTAAGTCAGGAAGGCAAAAATGAAATAGATATGGTTATAGTAATCGAAGAATTCACAATCAAAGGAAGAAGACCATTATATAAAAGATAATTGTTTCTTTCCACAGTTTGGTGACTGTGGCCATTGTTGCTATGAGCATTGGAGTACAGATGACCCTTCTTTTCACTACATCTGTATCTTTGGGGTAAATACCCAGTAGTACAATTGGAGGGTCATAGGGAAGCTCTATTTTTAATTTCTTAAGGAATCTCCACACTGTTCTCCAAAGTGGCTACACCAACTTGCACTCCCATCAACAGCGTAAGAGGGTTCCCCTTTCTCCACATCCTCTCCAACACACTTTGTTTACTGTCTTGTTAATTTTGGCCATTCTAAGTGGTGTAAAGTGGTATCTCAATGTGGTTTTGATTTGAATCTCTCTGATGGTTAGTGCCCTTCAACGGACGAATGGATAAGGAAGATGTGGTCCGTATACACAATGGAGTATTATGCCTCCATCAGAAAGGATGAATACCCAACTTTTGTAGCAACATGGACAGTACTGGAAGAGATTATGCTAGGTGAAATAAGTCAAGCAGAGAGAGTCAATTATCATATGGTTTCACTTATTTGTGGAGCATAAGAAATAACATGGAGGACATGGGGAGTTGAAGAGGAGAAATAAGTTGGGGGAAATTGGAGGGGGGAGAGGAACCATGAGAGACTATAGACTGTGAAAAACAATCTAAGGGTTTGGAGGGGTGGGAGTGGGAGGTTGGGTGAGCCTGCTGGTGGGTGTTATGGAGGGCACGTATTGCATGGAGCACTTAATGTGGTGCATAAACAATGAATTCTGGAACACTGAAAAGAAATTTAAAAAAATAAATAAAAATTTTTAAAAAGATCATTGTACTACAGTGTTGTAACTGCTAGGACAGAAATGTGGATAGGTTGTCATAGGAGATCAGAAAGGAAGCATCTTCCACACTCTTCACACACTCTTCTGATAGATTTCAAAACCATTCCACCGGCCACAAAGTTATTCCCCCTACACTGGGTGTAAAGTTTTAACCAGGCTGAGAATTGGAAGGGGAGGGTGGCATTCATCGCCCTATGTGAGCAAAGGTGTGATACACATAGGAAGCTTCTAGCAATCAGAAGCAAGACCCTGTAAGGAGGAGCTGGGACTTTATGTTGTAGGTTATTATAGCCACTGCAGGGTTAGGCAAGGGGAGTAACATGGGAAGTTAATGTTTCATGTAGGTCTTTCTGACAGCTGCTTGAAGGCAGGGGTAAATTAGATTTAAGAGATAAATGAAGATAGCCTATTACAGCAGTGGTAGTATGGAAGGGGAAGAAGTAAATCCAACTAGAAGGCAAAATTAGCTTGTCTTGAAAAGATAATAGAATGTGAAAAGGCAAGTTTTACAAAACCAAAGGAAAAAAGGGGGGGGAAGCATTTTCCTATTTCACATTTGAAATGTATCCACTGGTCTGTAATTTCCATTCATCACAGGTATCATCTATTGGTTTAAAAGATTAAGTAAGAACACAGGAGAAGAGTCAGTTGTTTTGTTTTGCCCCAGTGAGACTCTTGTGACAGACTTTACAGATGAAGACCAATTCAACTACTTTCTAACTTCATGGGATATTAGTCTTTATGATTAAAAAAAGAAGAAGAAGAAGAAGAAGAAGAAGGAGAAAGAAAGAAAAAAAACATTAAGAGCAAAGCTTCTGGTTCACAAATTCCTCCATGAAACTTATGGCTTCAGGGATTTAGAAGTAACTGAAATGACTTGCCTTTGGCTTTCTTACTTCTATTGTTTGGGTATACAAAAACCTGTTCGATGACGTAGCTTAAAGTCATTGACCCACTGAAATGATGTGCTACTCATGCACCAAATTATGTCACACATGAACGGCCTGCCTGCTGTCAAGTAACTTTCATAACCACAAGGGAATACCCAACAATGGCTGTACCCTTTGAAATATCATGTTTGAGAGCCCAAATCTTCACTAGTAAAACTTTGAAAGCAATGTTGTCTTCCAAGGCTGTTAGTGAGCATTTGTATTTCATTTAAGAAGAGTACGTGAGGGGCACCTGGGTGGCTCGGTGGGTTAAAGCCTCTGCCTTCGGCTTGGGTCATGGTCCCAGGACCCTGGGATCGAGCCCCGCATGGGGCTCTCTGCTCGGCAGGGAGCCTGCTTCCTCCTCTCTCTCTGCCTGCTTGTGATCTCTGTCAAATAAATAAATAACATCTTTTAAAAAAAAAAAAAGAGTACGTGATTAAAATTTTTAAGCAATTTTGTTATAAAAAAATAAATTCCAGAACACCTGGATGGCTCAATCAGTTAAGTGTCTGCCTTTGGGGTCCTGGGATTGAGCCCTGTCTCCAGCTCTCTGCTCTTCGAGGAGTCTGCTTCTCCCTCTCCCACTGTCCCTCCCCTGCTCGTGCTCTTCCTCTCTCAAATAAATAAATCAAATCTTTAAAAAAAACTTAAGTTCTTAAGTAAGTAATTTCATGTGGATGTCAATGTGTAATTTTTTCCTCTTAAGACATAGGGAAGCATAAGATTGCAAGTAGTTTTGTTTGTTTGCTTGTTTTTAATTAAGCTCCATGCCCAACAAGGGATTTGAACTCACAACCCTGATATTAAGGGTTGTGTGCTCTACTGACTGAACCAGCCAGGCAACCCCAAGTTTGGAAGTGCTTAAACTGATAAAATATCTGAAACCCAGACTGTACAACAATACCTAAGTAAAGAGCAGCAATAAGGTCCTTTGGTTATTGCAGTGTTTCTACCAGAAGATGTACTGTCGTTCTGGTCAGAACCACACAGCTCTCAAACCTCAACTGGATGTTCTCCAAAGGAGAAACAAGGTGTTGACGGGAAATGAGCACAGAGGTGGACACAGGAGGCAGTAAATGTCCATTACAGGAATTAAAGGATTCATAACCAATCCAGAACGGTGCATTTCTAAGAGCAAAAATGCCAAGGAAAGTAGATCTTTATTTCTCAAGGAAATTAATTTTTTTGTAACTTCATTTGTCTTTCCGAAAATAACTTTTGCATCAACTTTTTATTTTCGGCTTCTCTGATTTTTTTTTTTTTTTGTGAATCATTATTTGTACAGTGCTGATCAGCTTTTCCTCTTCTAATTGCTCTGATTTTTATCATAAGTTTTAGATTCATTAAACCCCTCACAAATATTCATTTATTTGAAAGGGAGTTACCTTAGGGTGTGTCATTCTATTTTGTGCTTATTTCTCTTTCACAGTGGTGGAAATTATTTGTTGCTCTGAAGGAAAGAAACTGAAGGAAAGAAATTGTCAAAACTGGAGTAAAGAATATGAGGGATAAATACTTTTAAAGTTGCATGAAGAATATGAAAAAAGCAAACAACTGTCAAAAACAAACCAAAAAAAAAAAAAAAAAGGCCTAGAAGCTCTACTGAAAAGACTCTCTGTAGATTGCAGTAGATTTAAGTTTGTAATGAAATGTGTGAGCAGAAATTGTTGACACATTCAGGGTGCACATCAAGCAGCTTTGCTCACAAATTATAGTCTCCCATCAGGAACTTCTGCTCTGGCCACATCAAGAGTGCGGCATTTTTTCTAAATGGACTTACTCGCAGTATTTCAGTAGTTATTGGAAGTGGTTTTATATATTATAGTCCAAAACCTTCATTTTATTAATGAGAAAACAGAGATCCAGAGAAGCTAAGTAAATTGCCTGAGGTCAAATGGGAGAAAAAGACCTCTAATGTTATTGGATGTGAAACTCCATGTTTGCAGGATGTAATGAATGACTAGGGAAGTCTCTGAGACAAACTCAGTGGCTATCTCAGTGGAGAAACTTGATATCGTTCTTCCCTCTCAAAAAGGGTCAGCTGTAGGTCATCTGGTATCACGTAAGTTTTGTCGGATGCATCTTATGTCTCCTATTTCCCTTCTTCGTCATACCAACTGCTTTAGAGAGAAATAATGTGAGTGTCTGACATCTGGAGGAGACATTATAACACCTATTGGTTTGACTTGGCAGATAAATTATCTGACTTTCTTAGGAAAAGAGAGTTGGGTAATATTGGCAAAATGTCTATGAAGATGAGTTTTTGTTCATTTAGTTTTTTTTTTTTTAAGAAGTTACACAAAAGCAGTTTTACTGACAAGTTTCTTTTATTATCTGTTGTTAACCAAGCAACACACATTCATTATCTCATAGTTTCTGTGTCAAGAAACTTCCCATGGCTTAACTGGGTTCTCCGTTTCACAACCTATCACAGGCTGCAATTAAGGTGTTGAACTAGGAATGCCATTTGAACTAGAATCTCATCTGAAATTACAGCCAGAGAAGGGTATGTTAACCAAAGCCACTCAGTGATTATTTGCAACATTCAGTTTATTAATAAACGTTCTGTTTATTGGAGCCCTCCCAGTTCCATGCCTCCTGGGGCCTTTCCCACATGGCCGCTTGCATCATCAAAGCGGGCAAGCCATGAGGACAATAGGTAGAGTCTCCTAACAAGACAGAAGTCATAATCGTTTGTAACTTAATCATGATTATAACACCCCATCACCTTTGCCATGTTTTACTGATTAGAATCAAGTTACTTGTCCAGAGTACACTCAGGGAAAGTTATTGTACAAAGCTTGAATATCAGGGTGCTAGGATCAACCGTAACCATATAGATGCTTCCTATCACAACTAGAAAGCAACTTTGCCAGTAAGACCTCTCAATATAACTATTATTCTGTGAGAACTGTAGACTTATATCAACAACCTAATATTCACAACCTAAAAAGCTGCTTAGTGGGAAATTTCTATGTAGAAACAATGATGTAACAGAAAATAAATTAAGATTTTAAAGATAATTTTAATGTATTTAAAACATATGATAAACTTACTTTGGCAATAAAAAATTACCAGAAATTATTTATAACCCACAATATTTTATTTCTCCAACCAAAAAGATAATCAAGGACACCCAAGTGGTTCAGTAACTTAAGCATCTGACTTCCATTCAGGTCACAATCTCAGGGTCCTGAGATTGAACCCCACTCAGCAGTGGGTCTGCTTGTCCCTCTCGTTCTACCCTTCCCCCTGCTCACATTCATGTGTACTCTCTCTCTCTGTCTCTCAAATAAATAAGTGAAATCTTAAAAAAAAAAAAAAAAAGGTAATCAAACATACTTACAAATGGGACTTGAATTGTATTTATTTTTAAGACTTTATTTTTTAGGAGTAGTTTTAGGGTCACAGCAAAATTTCCCATATCCTCTGTGTTCTGTCCATTGATAGTAACTCCCCAAAACCATGGGGGCATTTACTGTCTCCATAGTTTTGCTTTTCTCAAATATCATATAGTTGGAATCATACAGTATATAACCTTTCCAGATTAGTTTCTTTCACTTAGTAATATGTTAATTGAAAGCACAGAGAAATAAACTTAGAAGTGGATCTTACTTTTAATAAAATGCTAATTGGAAAGGCTATGAAAAGAGAAAAGTAATTGTTGGTAGGGATTTTTACTATGTTATGTGATATTTTAGAGTTGTTATTCTGATAAAATGTTAAGAAAGCCTGCTATACAGAATATTTATTCTTAATATGTATCCATTAGTCTTGATAAAAACATCAGGTAAAATTTTTATTGACCTCATTTGGATATTCATTAATTCAACAAACTTTAATTAAGCATCTTCTATATCCCACCACTATGCTATATATTATGAAAGAAATACAAATGCAAATCAGCTCTCACATGTCTTACCAAAATAAAATACAAGCCTTGGACATAATTATAAGAGATGCTAAATTATGGCAACGCTGAAATACGTGAGAGGAAGATTTTCAACTTATAGCAGTAATTGTCATGATACATTTAGACTAAATGCTGTGTTTTCCCATAAGTGGTTCTACTAGGTATACCTGTCAATCTATTGGGTTTCACAGTCATACCCTTGAGTTTAATCACCTGATTACATGCTATGATGGTGGCATTCTGGGTTTTATCTTTGCTCTGAAACCATTTCTTATTTTAAATATCTTTGCTGAGAAAGAAAGTTGGCAAATAGTTTTATTTTCAAATTAAATCCTAGTTCTCTTATATTTTTTCTAAATTCTGTTCAGAACCTTAGAAATGCCTACTTTCGGTTCAAGGTGAAAAGTAATAGATCCCACTTCTTAATGAGAGAAGTGTCAGAGAATTTACAGCTATCTTTAATGTGCCTCAAATTGCAAGGTTTTCAGTTGAGAGATGTATCATGATTTCTTTAAGCTAGTCCCTTAATATTAGACATTCAGGCCAGTATAAGATATTACTTTATGTGTGTCCCTGATTACATCCTTAGGATAAATTCCTTCAATTGCATTTGATAAATCAGGAGAATATATAAGTTTTATAATGTGTTTCAATGCCTACCTACCTGCTAAGGATTTTTAAATACAACATATACTAAAACAAACTCTATGTGAGAGTTCTGGTTGCCTTCATCTTTACTAAAATTAGATGTTTTCACTGAATTTGATCTATGTTAATTTGATAGGTCAAAATCATATCTAATTTTACTTTTAAATTATTAATTGTTTTTATTCATTTCTTTGCTGTTCTTTCCTCTTTCATTTTAATTTCTCTGTCCTTTTATTCTGAATTAGAAGATAATATCTTAAATGTGTTCTCTATAGCCCTGATTAAATTTTCTACAGTATGGTTTATATTTTGTCATTTCCACTGAAGATTTAAATTATTCTGTTTTAGCAAACAGCTTCCTTACTGATTTCCTAAATAATACAAGTCTCTTTTGGTGTCAAATTCCTGCTCTTATGTTTTGTTCTCATTCTTTGTCTTCTCATTTCATCTGCTCTGTGACTTTGAAGCCATGGGGCTTATTGTGAGGAAAATTTATGTTAAAAAAACCCATTGCATTACTCTATTTAGTGGGCATTAATAAACCACAATATGTTGCAGGCCTATAAAAGAGAAGGGATGAAAATGGGCATCACTGGCAACCTCTCCAAGTCGTGGGCTCCCACTCTTTCCTCAGGAACTCACCAACACTGCAGATAAGACCTGGAAAACAGGGAGGCTAGAGTAAAAATTTGTACACTCAATGCTGGTAAATCTTCATTTTTTTCTTCTTATTAGATATTGGTTTCTGTACTCCATTGGTCATGTTGACCACCTTTCACATTAGACCATTCAGTGGAAGTATTGTAGGACATGAAAAGCTCTATTCCCCCAATATACATTGTCACTAAATAACTTATGTCTTTGACCCCACCAACAGCAGCATAAAGGGGAGACAATAGTTTCCAGGATGCATCAAACCATAATTAGGAAGAACTTCCACACCCCCATCACACTGTGGCAACTCCCCTTCATATTTCCCAGCTCCAGTCCTCCTTCTCACCAGAAGTGGTCTTCTCTAAAAACATGTCGGCATAGGAGCAGATGGCAGGTTTTCTACTGGCACTTTATTTATTTTATTGAGCTTCTATTCATTCATTTGAGAGAGAGAAAAAGAGAGAAAGTAAGAAGCAGACTCCCCACTGAGCAGGCAGCCTGATGTGAGACTCGATCCCAGGACCTTGGGACCACGATATAACCTGAAGGCCATTGCTCAACCATGAGCCACCTAGGTGCCCCTCCACGGGCACTTTATTTTTTTTTTAATTTTTTAATTGATTTTTTTATTAACATATAATGTATCATTTGCTCGTGGGGTATAGGTCTGTATCCTCAGGCTTATACATCTCACAACATTCACAATATCACACACCCTCCCCAATGTCCACAACCCAACAACCCTCTCCATAACCCCTCTTCCCCCAGCAACCCTCAGTTTGTTTTGTGAGATTAAGAGTGTCTTATGGTTTGTCTCCTTCCCAATCCCATCTTGTTTCATTTTTTTCCTTCCCTACCCCCTAAACCCCTCAGCCTGACTCTCAAATTCCTCATGTCAGGGAGATAATATGATAATTGCCTTCCTCTGATTGACTTATTTCACTCAGCATAATACCCTCTAGTTCCATCCATGTCGTCGCAAATGGCAAGATTTCATTTCTTTTGATGGCTGCATGGTATTCCATTGTGTATATATATGTATATATGTGTGTGTGTGTGTGTGTGTGTATGTATATGTGTGTGTGTGTGTGTGTGTATATATATGAATATATATATATATATATATATATATATATGCCACATCTTCTTTATCCATTCATCTGTTGATGGACATCTAGGTTCTTTCCATAGTTTGGCTATTGTGGAAATTGTTGCTATAAACATTCAGGTGCATGTGCCCCTTCAGATCCCTACATTTGTATCTTTAGGGTAAATACCCAGTAGTGCAATTGCTGGGTCATAGGGTAGTTCTATTTTCAACATTTTGACAAACCAGTCGAAGAGTTCCATCACTTATTGATCCAATAGCTTGATCAACGGAACAAGTTACCCTAGGGATAACAGCGCAATCCTATTTGAGAGTCCATATCAACAATAGGGTTTACGACCTCGATGTTGGATCAGGACATCCTAATGGTGCAGCAGCTATTAAAGGTTCGTTTGTTCAACGATTAAAGTCCTACGTGATCTGAGTTCAGACTGGAGTGATCCAGGTCGGTTTCTATCTATTAAAACAACTTCTCCCAGTACGAAAGGACAAGAGAAGTGGGGCCCATTACACCGTAATGCCCCAGGACTAATGGATGATATAATCTCAATCTAGCCAGTCCACCTCCCTCCCCCTCCCCTAGAAATAGGGGTTTGTTAGGGTGGCAGAGCCCAGTAATTGTGTAAAACTTAAGCTTTTATTCTCAGAGGTTCAAATCCTCTTCCTAACAATATGCTCATAATCAACATCATTTCACTAATTGTACCAATCTTGCTCGCCGTAGCTTTCCTGACATTAGTGGAACGAAAAATTCTAGGATACATACAACTTCGCAAGGGCCCAAATATTGTAGGGCCTTACGTTCTCCTACAACCAATTGCAGACGCCGTAAAACTTTTTACTAAAGAACCCCTACGACCCTTAACATCATCTATTACTATGTTCGTAATAGCCCCAATTCTAGCCTTAGCACTAGCCCTAACCATGTGAATCCCATTACCTATACCTTACCCTCTCATTAACATAAACCTGGGAGTCCTGTTCATACTGGCAATGTCAAGCTTAGCTGTCTATTCCATTCTATGATCCGGGTGAGCCTCAAACTCAAAATACGCCCTAATCGGAGCCCTACGAGCTGTAGCCCAAACAATCTCCTATGAGGTCACATTAGCTATCATTCTTCTTTCAGTACTGCTAATAAATGGCTCATTCACCCTATCCACATTAATCACTACACAAGAACACCTATGACTGATCCTCCCCGCATGACCCCTAGCCATAATATGATTTATCTCAACCCTAGCAGAAACTAACCGCGCACCCTTTGACCTAACCGAAGGAGAATCAGAACTAGTCTCAGGGTTCAATGTCGAATACGCAGCCGGACCATTCGCCCTATTTTTCCTAGCCGAATACGCTAACATCATCATAATAAATATTCTTACAACAATCTTATTTTTTGGCGCATTCCACACCCCCTACCTACCAGAACTATACACCATCAACTTCACCATGAAAACACTCCTACTAACGGCCTCTTTCCTATGAATTCGAGCATCTTACCCACGATTCCGCTATGACCAACTTATACACTTACTATGAAAAAACTTCCTCCCTCTAACACTAGCCCTATGCATATGACATATGGCCCTACCTATCATAACAGCAAGTATTCCTCCCCAAACATAAGAAATATGTCTGATAAAAGAGTTACTTTGATAGAGTAAATCATAGAGGTTCAAGCCCTCTTATTTCTAGAATTATAGGAATCGAACCTAACCTTAAGAACTCAAAAAATCTTCGTGCTACCAAACCTACACCAAATTCTACAGTAAGGTCAGCTAAATAAGCTATCGGGCCCATACCCCGAAAATGTTGGTTTATCCCCTTCCCGTACTAATTAAACCCCTCGTCCTCACCACCATCATATCAACTGTTATCTCAGGAACTATCATGGTACTAATAAGCTCCCACTGACTGATAATCTGAATTGGATTTGAAATAAATATACTAGCCAT
>NW_019154105.1:31491243-31494260 GCF_002288905.1 Enhydra lutris kenyoni
ATTACCATGAGCCTCACAATCAAACAACCTAGAAACAACACTCATTATAGCACTAACATTAATCTCCATCCTAGCCGTAAGCTTAGCCTACGAGTGAACCGAAGAAGGCCTAGAATGGAATGAATAATGATAATTAGTTTAACAAAAACAAATGATTTCGACTCATTAGATTGTAAATTATATTACAATTATCAAATGTCCATAGTGTATATTAATATCTTCCTAGCCTTCATCTTATCCTTCATAGGACTACTCATCTACCGATCCCACCTCATATCCTCCCTACTCTGTCTAGAAGGTATAATACTATCCCTATTCGTCATAATAACAATCACAATCCTAGTAAACCACTTCACACTAGCCAGTATAACCCCTATCATCTTACTTGTATTCGCGGCCTGTGAAGCAGCCCTAGGACTGTCCCTGCTAGTCATAATCTCCAACACATATGGAACAGATTACGTACAAAACTTAAATCTACTACAATGTTAAAAATTATCCTCCCAACCATAATACTAATTCCCCTGACGTGACTATCAAAATATAATATAATCTGAATCAATACAACAGCTTATAGCATACTAATTAGCCTAATTAGCCTAACATATTTTAACCAGTCCTCAGACAATAATCTAAGCTTCTCACTACTTTTTTTCGCAGACTCCTTATCAGCACCCCTACTAACACTTACAACATGACTTCTCCCTTTAATGCTTATAGCAAGCCAACACCACCTATCAAAAGAAACCCTCATTCGCAAAAAACTGTATATCACAATACTAATCACACTACAACTACTCCTAATTATAACATTCACCTCCACAGAACTAATTATGTTCTACGTCCTATTTGAAGCCACACTCATACCAACATTAATTATTATCACTCGATGAGGCAACCAAACAGAACGCCTAAACGCTGGCCTATACTTCCTATTCTATACCCTAGTAGGCTCTTTACCCCTTCTAATCGCTCTATTATGGACCCAAAACAATCTAGGCACCCTACACCTACTGGTAATCCAATTCTGAGCACAACCCCTGCCAAACACCTGATCCAATACACTACTATGGTTAGCATGCATAATGGCATTCATAGTAAAAATACCACTATACGGTCTTCACCTATGACTCCCGAAAGCCCACGTAGAAGCCCCTATTGCGGGATCCATAGTCCTTGCCGCCGTACTCCTAAAACTAGGCGGGTATGGAATAATACGAATTACCATACTACTAAGCCCACTAACAAACTGCATAGCCTATCCCTTCATAATACTATCCCTGTGAGGAATAATCATGACAAGCTCTATCTGCTTGCGCCAAACAGACTTAAAATCCCTAATTGCCTACTCCTCAGTAAGCCACATGGCCCTAGTAATCATAGCAGTACTCATTCAATCACCATGAAGTTACATAGGAGCAACAGCCCTAATAATCGCCCACGGTCTAACATCATCCCTATTATTCTGCTTAGCCAACTCCAACTATGAACGTATTCACAGCCGCACTATAATCCTCGCACGAGGCTTACAAATACTCCTGCCATTAATAGCTGCATGATGATTACTTGCTAGCCTAACCAACCTAGCCCTACCACCCACTATCAACTTAGTAGGAGAACTATTTGTAGTAATAGCCTCATTCTCATGGTCCAACATCACCATTATCCTACTAGGAATTAACATCACCATCACTGCCCTATACTCCCTGTACATACTAATCACCACGCAACGCGGGAAACTCACACATCATATCAAAAATATTAACCCATCATTCACACGAGAAAATTCTCTAATGGCCCTTCACCTATTACCCCTGCTACTCCTCTCACTCAACCCTAAAATTATCTTAGGCCCCATCTACTGTAAATATAGTTTAACAAAAACATTAGATTGTGAATCTGATAATGAAAGCTCAAGCCTTTCTATTTACCGAAAAAGTACCACGCAGGAACTGCTAACTCATGCTCCCATGCATAAAAGCATGGCTTTTTCAACTTTTAAAGGATAGTAGTTATCCATTGGTCTTAGGAACCAAAAAATTGGTGCAACTCCAAATAAAAGTAATTAACCTATTCACTTCCTCGATCCTCGTAACACTATTCATACTAACCCTCCCCATCATAATAACCAATACTACCCTTTATACCAATAAACTCTATCCCCAATATGTAAAAACCACTATCTCATACGCTTTTATAATAAGCCTGATCCCCACGATAATATTTCTCTACTTAGGACAAGACACAATAATTTCAAACTGACACTGAATTACAATTCAAACTGTAAAACTCTCTCTCAACTTTAAACTTGATTACTTTTCAATAATCTTCATACCGGTAGCACTATTCGTCACATGATCAATTATAGAATTTTCAATATGATACATACACTCAGACCCCTATATCAATCGATTCTTCAAATATCTACTCCTTTTCCTAATCACTATAATAATCCTAGTTACCGCCAACAATATGTTTCAACTATTTATCGGATGGGAAGGAGTAGGCATTATATCATTCCTACTTATCGGGTGATGATACGGACGAACAGACGCCAATACAGCCGCACTACAGGCCATCTTATACAACCGTATTGGAGATGTAGGGTTTATCTTAGCCATGGCCTGATTCCTAGCCAACCTAAACACCTGAGATCTACAACAAATCTTCATAACCGACCACAAAAATCTGAACCTCCCTCTCATAGGCCTATTATTAGCAGCTACCGGAAAATCCGCACAATTTGGCCTCCACCCATGATTGCCCTCGGCCATAGAAGGTCCAACCCCTGTATCAGCCCTACTGCATTCAAGCACTATGGTTGTGGCAGGAGTATTTTTGCTAATCCGATTCCATCCCCTAATAGAACATAACAAAACAATTCAGACCATCACACTATGTCTAGGAGCAATCACAACCCTATTTACAGCAATTTGTGCCCTAACACAAAACGACATCAAAAAAATTATTGCTTTCTCCACTTCAAGCCAACTCGGACTAATAATCGTAACCATCGG
>NW_019154105.1:31494360-31495199 GCF_002288905.1 Enhydra lutris kenyoni
CGGCCATAGAAGGTCCAACCCCTGTATCAGCCCTACTGCATTCAAGCACTATGGTTGTGGCAGGAGTATTTCTGCTAATCCGATTCCATCCCCTAATAGAACATAACAAAACAATTCAAACCATCACACTGTGTCTAGGAGCAATCACAACCCTATTTACAGCAATTTGTGCCCTAACACAAAACGACATCAAAAAAAATTATTGCTTTCTCCACTTCAAGCCAACTCGGACTAATAATCGTAACCATCGGCATCAATCAGCCCTACCTAGCGTTTCTCCATATCTGCACACACGCATTCTTCAAAGCCATATTATTCATGTGCTCCGGATCAATTATCCACAACCTAAATGATGAACAAGACATCCGAAAAATAGGAGGACTATTCAAAGCTCTTCCATTTACCACTACTTCCCTAATTGTCGGAAGCCTAGCACTCACAGGAATGCCCTTCCTAACAGGATTTTACTCTAAAGATCTAATTATCGAGACCGCTAACACGTCATATACCAACGCCTGAGCCCTTCTAATTACCCTCGTTGCCACCTCTATAACAGCTGCCTACAGCACTCGAATCCTATTCTTCGCACTCCTAGGACAACCCCGCTTCAACCCTACCATCGTAATCAACGAGAATAATCCACTCCTAATCAATTCCATTAAACGTCTTCTACTCGGGAGTATCTTCGCAGGATTCCTAATCTCCTACAACATCACACCCACCACCATCCCACAGATAACTATGCCTCATTATCTCAAAATAATAGCCCTCGCCGTAACCATCTTAGGTTTCATCCTGGCACTAGAACTTAACCTCACAATACAAAGCCTAAAATTTAA
>NW_019154105.1:31495209-31496639 GCF_002288905.1 Enhydra lutris kenyoni
CCATTTCAGTGAGGGGAGTGTTAAAGTCCCCTACTATTATTGTATAACTGTTGATGTGTTTCTTTGATTTTGTTATTAATTGGTTTATATAGTTGGCTGCTCCCATGTTAGGGGCATAGATATTTTAAATTGTTAAATCTTTTTGGACAGATCCTTTAAGTATGCTATAGTGTCCTTCCACATCTCTTATTATAGTCTTTGGCTTAAAATCTAATTTATCTGATAAGGATTTCCACCTCAGCTTTCTTTTGTCCATTAGCATGGTAAATTGTTTTCCACCCCCTTACTTTAAAACTGGAGGTGTCTTTGGGTCGAAAATGAGTTTCTTATAGACAGCATATTGATGAGTCCTGTTTTTTAATCCATTCTGATACCCTGTGACTTTTTTTTTTTAGTTTTTAATTTTTTAATAACATATAATGTATTATTAGCCCCAGGAGTACAGGTCTGTGAATTGCCAGGTTTACACACTTCACAGCACTCACCATAGCACATACCCTCCCCAATATCCATAACCCAACCACCCCCCCACTCCCCTCCCCTCAGCAACCCTAAGTTTGTTTTATGCAATTAAGAGTCTCTTATGGTTATCTCCCTCCCAATCCCATCTTGTTTCATTTTTTCCTTCCCTATTCCCAAAACGCCCCCACATTTCCTCTCAAATTCCTCACATCACCCTGTATCTTTTGATTGGGGCATTTACTCCATTTACATTCAGGGTAACTTTTGAAAGATATGAACTTAGTGCCATTGTATTGCCTGTAAGGTGACTGTTACTGTATAATGTCTCTGTTCTTTTCTGTTCTACTACTTTTAGGCTCTCTCTTTGCTTAGAGGACCCCTTTCAATATTTCCTGTAGGGCTGGTTTGGTGTTTGTAAATTTGTTTAATTTTTGTTTGTCCTGGAAGCTTTTTATCGCTCCTTCTATTTTCAATGATAGCCTAGCTGAATATAGTATTTTTTGCTGAATATTTTTTCATTTAGTGCTCTGAATATATCATGCCAATTCTTTCTGGCCTGCCAGATCTCTGTGGATAAGTCTGTTGCCAATTTAATTTTTCTACCATTGTATGTTATAGACTTCTTATCCTGAGCTGCTTTCAGGATTTTCTCTTTGTCACTAAGAATTGTAAGTTTTACTATTAGATGATGGGGTGTGGACCTATTTTTATTGATTTTGAGGGGGGTTCTCTGTGCCTCCTGGATTTTGATACTTGTTCCATTTGCCATATTAGGGAAATTCTCTACTATAATTGGCTCCAATATACCTTCTGCCCCTCTCTCTCTTTCTTCTTTTTCTGGAGTCCCAATTATTCTAATATTGTTTCATCTTATGGTATCACTTATCTCTTGAATTCTCCCCTCATGGTCCAGTAGTTGTTTGTCTCTCTTTTGCTCAGCTTCTTGATTCTCTGTCATTTGGTCTTCT